>NC_056726.1:726939278-727021778 GCF_019279795.1 Protopterus annectens
GCCTACTAGCTACCAACTAGCATGGCTGTTTCTGTTCACACACTACTATTATGGAAATCCACTAGTTTTGACAGTAATTCTAAATGACATGCTTTGTGTACTACACATCCTATATTCCCTTTACATTAATTCCTACTATTACATGATATATTTATTTTATCACAATGTTCTTGTATAAGAGTCATGGCTTAGTGGTAAGTCATGCAGACTACTGTTTCCAAGGTCCTGGGTTCGGGACTGACAGTGGGATTTTATTTTGCTTTTGAACTGACTACAGGACCTGTCAATCAGAGTGACTAAGGCACTTTTAAGCAGTTGTAACTGGGTTAGCGCTGGTTTGCGCGGAGCTCACGCATGCGCACTGGCGTTCAGCTTCACGCACACACGCGCACACCCACTTACAACCGCTTAATCGTGCTTACTCTTGCGCACACCCGCGCTATTTTCTTTGAAAGAAATGAAAATGGGGAGACAGGAAAGTGGTGAAAAAGGGGTCACAAAGAGGGTAAGACAGTAGGGAAACAAGCTTGGGTTTTGCAGGAGGGATGTAGGTAAGGCCCATAGCTGCCCATTCCTTCATCAGCAACAGCTGTGCATATGTTTGTAATTTGGTGTGACATTTGATACCTTCCACCCTTGAGAGAGGTGTAAGGACAACAATAATACTTGTTGTACAGCCAATTGTAATTGATAGTTTCCATGTCTGGTAGACATATGTGCTGAATGGGCAGCTATGTATGGGGCGTAATTTTTTTGTGGGTACAGAGTGCCCTTTTTTTTTTCAGGTGAGAGTGGTATGTCAGGTGAAGGAAGTCGGTATAGCTGGGGAGGTAGGTTGGGTAGGTCAACAGACAAGACAAAGAAGACGCATACAGGGGCGGTGTATGACACGTGTGGGGGGTTACACAATTGACGGGGACGGAGGTTTGGATATCCAGAGCCCATGAGCCCACAGATGGCAACAGTGGAACTGATATCCCCACCCATGGGCAGTTGCCACTGTTCCTTCACTGCCCAGGATGGGGCTGTGCTGGGGGCTGTGTAGGCCGGGCAACAGGCATGCCCGTAAGTTGTGCCACCTGTGCCTCAAGCTGGCATAGGGGCTCAAGAACAGAGTCCCGGATCTCCCTACACACCACAGTCCGGACGCTACGGAGGGTGAGTGGTGGTTCTCCTCCGGCCACGCTTGCAGAGCGGGGATGGGCCTCATCCCTTCATGCGCTTCCACCCGCAGGTGGCACAGGGCCACCGGAGGAGGGTCCAGACTGGGCACTAGTGCCAGGTGCACTCGCCAGCTGAGGTGGGAGAGGTGGGTCCGCTGGAACCTGCCTTCCCTGTCGTTCTATGTTTTGCATTATTTCATGACAGTTTGGGTTAGTAACATACAATACCATTCACAACTAGTTGTAACAGCATGCATTAGTATTCCCATTAACCAAACACCCAGATATTCACACCATTGAACAGCAAGGATAACACATGCATAATTTGAACAGCAGTACACAGTCCAACAACATGCAGGGTTGATTGATGGCAACAGGCCATCAGGTTTGGATGTATGAACAGGGCAGATGCATCAACAGACATGCAAATATTTAGGACCCATCAGGACAAATGTCCAGGGGTGTTAATTGTGATTGCACATACCATTTTCACGTGGAATGGATTATATGTGGTTATAGGGTGGGGTGAAGAAAATATTATTAACACCTTCGAATACCAATACATATGCTGTACATTTCTAATAGCTACAGATATATACACACTACTGTTCTAACTACAGTTTCCTATATGATAACCACTTCACTTTGGTGATAGGACTGTTACTGCTACATCAATATACATTTTATTGTTATTCATACACGTTCATATCTGGCTTTGTTCAGCTACATCATCCTGCTACATTTGCTTTATATAGCTATAGACAACTGTGGATGTTTGATATTTCAGACAATCATACTATCTGCATATTTCAGACTGAGAGCAACATATCCAGATTTTGGGATACACATTCCAACTGCAGCAACACTTTGGACATATTTCACAGATTGGTTCTACTTGTCACATTCATTTCATTCTGTACTGACTGCAGTATACTTTATGCAGGGGTTATTACTACTTTATTGGTGGATTCATAACTCTTTCTCACACCCTCTCACTTGTTTTCATTTTACTATTCAGGATGGTACTTACTTCTAGGCTTTATTGACATGTTTTACCTGTAGTTATTACAATCCTTTCCAGCAGTCTCACTTCTGTCATGTTTCAGTATTTCAACAGGGATATATTTCACACATGTGAGTTGCTCATCTTCTGCAGCTGTACTTTTCAGCCTGCTGCAGGTTGTGCACTATGGTATTATAGGTGGGGCATCTTTATTTCAGAATTTATTTCAGACATTTTCATTTTTCTGTTTGGATTTCAGACTGCAACACACTTTTGTAATCAAGCAATACTTGCAAACACTTTTACACTGTTACTTGCACATTTTATTACTTAGTGACTACACTGCACTCTTTTGCTAACTGTCATACTTTTATATTTCTTTACAGTTACTGGGAGTGGATTACTGACCTGCCTGGTGGCGCAACAGCACCAGCCTATCGCCATAGGCTCTGCGGTTCGCAGAACGGACACCTGCAGCTGTAATATAAATGAAGTAATATTGGAATACACATCTCCATAATATCAGCTAATTTAATTTCTTACATACATAATTAAATATAACTTACTCAGTAGTGGGGCGTTGGGCATTTGCCGGGCCTCCTGGATCCAAAGGTTCAATTGGTCCTGCTTGCATCTCTTCAGGTCCGCATGATGGTGATGGACCTGCTCACCAGTCCTTGGAATCCCTGTGGCACTGGTAAGATCATGAGCCAACCGGTCCCACGCCTCAGCCCTATATGCTCCCCACAGGACCTGGCCCTGCATGAGTTGGGCCTCATGATTGTGGACTAGGAGCCAGACCATGTATCTGGACTCCTCAACGCCCCACCTCTGTGCTCGAAAGCAACCACCCTCACCTACACCTGACATTCTGGCTGCAAGTCAGTTCTACAATCTATGCTGTGTATTCCCGCCTATGGGGCTTATATATGCCGTTTTTCCCGCACTTATCTGTGATTGGCCATTTTGGAATTGTATCCACTTCACAAAACCTGCTTTGTCATGCTCCACTTTCTATTCATTCCTATATATTTGCTATTACTGCATTTCTGAGTACAGCTGTCGTAGCTTAGTAGTTCAGTACCTTGACTATGGTGCATGGTATCCTGGGTTTGAACCTAGCCGCTGCTTTTTATATTTTATGACTGTCTAGACAGGCTAGGGGGTGTTCTGTGTAAAGGCAGTTTTGTTACAGCTTGCTCAACGTTGCTCATCGGTTAGCTTGTTGGCACGGTGCGCAGCTCCGCGCAAATGGGGTGCGCTGGTTTATGCCTCATTTGGCTGTCAGCACGCATATCACGCTCAGTTCAGCTAGGGTCACACAGTTTCAGCATGTTAAACCACTGCTCACCTATGGGCACTCAATATGCACCTGTTAAACCACTGCTCAGCTACGGGCACTCATTTTGCACCAGGTAAACCACTGCTCACCTACGGGCAGATGCACTCACCCTGTTAAACTGTAGCTCAGCTATAGGCACATCTGGCATTTTTTTATTGTTTTGTTACCTCACATTTCTTCAAAATAAATGGACTATTTCATTACATTTTACATAAAATGTGATTTTATATGTGTACATGTTTGTCAGGGACTTGTTTCGTGCTTATTTTGCTAAAAATAAAAGTTGGTGGCATGGGGGCTCGAACCATGAATGCCTGCTCTTCAGCTGATGTCTCTACCGCTATGCTATTGCTTCTTGGCTTGCTTTGCATATTTAGTTCTTATATGCTTTCCCACTGACTGCTAACTGTAGCTGCGCTACGGGCATGCCCGCGCAAACGAGCGCACTCACGGGCAAACATCTTTACAATTTAAAAAAAATATATAACATGTTCATTTATATATTTTCTGTTCATAGTCTGTGGGGGCATGTGTTGTGTTGTGTTTATTCACATTTCCGTGGACTCTGTCATGGGTGTTTACTTTGGGCACTTTTACTCTTCTGGGGGTGTGTCCGCTTGCAGGGCTCGGCATACAAACACGCCCCCTACTGTCTTACACGGACCGTGTTAGACTTAGGTGTGATTCAGCATGCTCTCATGAATATGCAGAGCATGCTGACATCACTCTGTTTAACTGCAGCCTCCGTGTAAGAGTTATAACTCTTACACGGAGGCTTCGTGAATCCTGCCCATTGTGTTTACTGTGACTTATAAAATTATGTTTAACACCTAGAACCTAATGAATACTACCACTATAAAAATTGTTTGTGCTGAAGAGTTTGAAATTTATATTTTAGTAACCTCTATGGCTCCAAAGATATGAACAATTGTTTGAAATTTGAGGACATAATTTTATTCTATCAAAAAGCTTATGCTCTTCCCACTGGAAGTTACAATGCACATTTCAAGAGTTCCACTGGAGGGAATGAGTTAACTGGGTCCTGCATAGTAGATTTAGGTAAATGTTCTGGAAAGGCTTGAGATGCAGTTCCTATGCCACACAAATTCATAAAACAGTTCATATTAATATATAATGGCCAGAAGTTTCTTTTCTATCTTGACATGCCAGGACTGTGGATCAGTCAAATCATGTGACCTATAGTCTACTGTCTGTCCATCTTTGAGTAATACTGCCTCTTGCCATACTAACTAGCAGCTATTTACATTATTAGTGTTTTTTGAGTATTATGATATTTGAGGGCTAGTGTCACTGCAACCAATTTAACGCATTTTACTATATTATGTTATATATTATTTTGCTATGCTTCTTATGCTTCTGATAATGTCATATTGTTTCCAGCAGTTTCCTCAGTGACTCATGGACTTTTGAAATGTTGGGTTTGGATTTGGCAAACTGCTGCACCATTCTTAATAATCACTGTAGTGCACCTTTGCCTCCTAATTTGGCCACCTCTGCCACTGTTCTTGCTTTCTCTAGATGTGGTTTGATGGGTTTACTATCAAAATCTTGCAACTTACTTATGACCCAACTAGAAATGTCATAAAATGAAATTGCCGAATGATCACATAACCAAAACTAGGAATTAAGGAAAGTCAACTCACAACCCCTGCTACTTATATATGCTAACTCTGAAATCACACTACAGTGAGGGAAAAGGTACATTTCCTGATCCCCACTATAGTGCAATCTCATAGGTTCATAGGTTCACATGTAGGTATTAGGCGATCGGCCCAAGGGCCTAAGTAAGCCTAACCAACAAGGTTCTCTGGCTTATGCCACCCAAGAAAGTTATTTTCCTGTGTCCCTGTCGAGCAGAGACACAGAAGTGATCCCCGGGGTGTATTTCCTATTTCCCATCCACTTATCAAGATATTTCTTGAAGAGTTCTAATGAGGAACTTTGCTTCACATAGATGGGTAGCTTGTTCCAGAGTATGAGAAGTCTCTGGGACAGGAAGCTATCCCTCCAGCATGTCCTGTTTATTGTGGTGACAAGGTTTAGGTCCCTAGAGAGTGTAGCTTGGAGGGATTGGTATTTCTTAGGTGTAGCATGTCCAACAGCTCTGGGTTTGACATAGCTTTATATGTTAGGCAGAGATCACCTCAGAGTAGGAGATATACTATGGAGTAAAGCTGGAGTTTTTTGAGATGGTCAGTATAGGGCATCTGTTTGAGGCCAGTAATCCTCTTTGTGAGGTACTTCTGTGGCCTTTCCAGCTGCTGAAGATGTCTTGTGAGGTACATTCCAAAAGGGGCATTGTACTCTATAATGGGTCTAATGTGTGTCGAGTAGAGGGGAGCAATGACCTCTTTTTTCCTAGATGAGAAGCCTTTTGTGATGAGGTGTGCCATGTAGACGGATTTCCTGACTACTCTGGTGATATGATTATCAAAGGAGAGACTACTGTCCACCTGGGTCCCCAGGTCACTTATCATACATTTGGCGTTAAGTAGACTGCTGCCTATGTGGTAGTTCATGGGTACAGAGTTTTTACCAAAGGGGATGACAATGCACTTTTTGGCACTGAGCTTGAAGCCATGGCTCTGACACCACATATCTGTCTCAGTGAGGCCCTTCTGTAGGATGTCCACATCATTTGAGGACTCAACTATGGCTCCTAGTTTGCAGTCATCGGCAAACTTCATTAACCAAAGGCCTTCTGTGTTAGCCTGAGGTCCCAGGACTGAACCCTGTGGTACTCCACTTGTCACTAGTTTGAATTCAGATTTGGAGTCTGCAACTTTTACAGTGTGGGTTCTGTCAGTAAGCTAATTGGCAACCCATCTTGTGATGTAGGGATTTATACCTAGTTTAGTGAGTTTATCTGTAGTTCCAGAATGGGGGATGGTGTTGAAAACCTTGTCGAGGTCAAGATAGGCTCTATGAACCGCCTTACGCTCTACAGCTTTGCTGACTGCCTCAAAGAAGTTGATCAGGTTCAGGAGGCACTATCTGCCGTTCACAAACCCAAACTGGGTGGGGTCCAGAGTTTGGAGGTTACCAATGTCTTTGTTTATGAGTTCCGTAATGATATGTCCCATGGCCTAACAGACCAGGCTCATCAGGCTAATAGGGTGATAGTTCTTGGGATCAGTGGTTGCTCCCCCCTTTGTGGAGTGGGATAACTGTTGCTATGCACCATTCAGTGTGCACAAAGCCTGATGTGAGACTATGATTGTGCATGGTGCTTAGGTGGGGAGCCAGTTCGTTCTGAAGTTCATGTAAAATGCAGCCTGGGATGTTGTCCGGTCCCATGGATGCTGTGTTTTTGGCTTTAGAGAGTGCAGCTTTTACCTGCATAGTTGTGATTACAGGGACTCTGCATTCTTCCTGTATAGCTATGGGCCCTTTAGGGGGTGAGAGGGGGGTAAAGTTAGCACTGAACCTATCTGCTGGGACATTGGCAATATCAGTTGGTTCTGTAATTTTTATGCTGTTGTGCTGTAACTCAGAGCAGATCTGGGTGTTGCCATTGAGATTTTTGACATAGCTATAGAATGTTTTGTGGCTGTCCCTAGAATTAGTGGCGATTTTGTTTTTGTAGCTAGCTTTGGAGGATCTTATAAGGGATCTCAGCTTCTTACTGAGGCTGACCAGGGAACTCCTCCACTCATTGGATTTTACTCTCTCTTGCAACAGTTTCTTCCTTCTGTTGTAGAGTTTGTTTATGGCAGGGGACCACCAGATTGGATCCTTTTTGTGGAGGATAGTGTCTTGGTTCTGTTTGGGATAGTACAATCCATGCACTCGTGTAAGTGCTTAGAGAGTGCATCTGTGTAGGATTCAGCAGTCGTAACTGTATTGGCCATCTGCATGGGTGTCATGAAGTTCACCACTTCTGTCTTACGAAGCATGAAGTTGGCTTTGGAGAAATTTTTTAATATGATTTCCTTAATGGGAGGTGGGGGCGGGATGTGGATATCTAGGATGATTGGCTTATGGTTGGATCTGACCAACGAGGAGTTGACTTCAAGGTTGGAGCATTGGTCACTCATGTTGGTAATGACTTGGTCTAGGATGTTGTTGCCCCTGGTGGGGGTGTGGATAAGTTGATCCAGGGCATTGGAATTCATCAATTCCAGAAACCATTGCGTGAAGGAGTTGGTACATGAGTAGTTTTCCCAGTTAATGGTGGGGTAGTTGAAATCGCCCACTATTAGGGTGTTTGGTTGAACCCTAATATTTTCCAGTATATCAAGAAAAGAGGAGTGGGAATCCTGTGGCATGGTGGGTGATCTGTAGCAAGCTACAATTTGGATTGCAGTTTTGTCCAGAGTTAGCTGCACTTGGATAACCTCGGATGCAGTATGCTGAGAAACTAGCCTGGAGATGTGGATATCATTAATGAATATGGACACACCTCCACCTTATGTGTTCCGGTCCAGGTTAGGTGGTCGAAAAGTGTGGTATAAGTTACAGCCTGGTAATGCAGGGGTGCTCTTTTGAGCCTTGAACCAGGTCTCATTCACTGCACAGCTATTGATTTTCTCCATTTTAAGGAGTGCCTCGAGGGATTGCATTTTGAGATTTAGACTTCTAGCACTGAGTAGCATTACCCTCAGTTTTTGCTAACCTGTTCCTGTTATGTTGGTGAATTTGTCATTTGAACCTTGCGTAAAAAAGGCACTATAGCAAGAGCCTTAGCTAATATCCGGAATCTCAGGGTTGACAGGTGCAGGCCATCTCTGGCAAAGCATCGTGGTCTGTCGACCATGTCATCCCAGGCAGACAGATACTGGATCCCTTTAGAATGACACCAGAAGCTTAGCCAATTGTTGAAGTCAATCATTTTGTTCTTGTACTGCGGTATCATTCTGGGTGATGGCAGGATGCTACTCTGGGCTAGGGTCATATCTGCCTGGGCTACAAGATCGGAAAGCTCTTCCATGTCTCTTTTCATGTAGTCCAGGGATGTATGTCTCAGGTCATTCACACCAACATGGACAATAACAGAGTCATATTTGTACTTGTTGTGGAGTGACCTGAGTGCGTGGGTTATGTGTTGGATCCTGGCACCTGACAGGCAGCTGACAGTAACCTTCTCCTTGTTTCACCTAGTGAGTGGGACATCAGTGTGCCTAACTATAGAGTCACGTATGACTAGTGTGTTGGGTACATTGTTTTGCCTTATGGGCTGTGGTTGAGTGGCACACTGAGTCTGTGGGCTATGTGTCATTTGGGTTGTGTTGGGGGTGGAAGTTGCTTGTGTTTCTGCTTTGGTGGTCTCTGTTGCTTGAGCAGATTATTATTGAGAACCTCTGTTAATGGTTTTGTTTCTATGTGTGGATTTTGGTGGTGTAGGTTTAGCTGGGACTATGTGATGAGTGTAGTGTGGTGCAAGTGTTTACCTTCTCCTCTTGACTGTCAAGTTCAGTCTTGGTTGGAGAGAGCTTTACCTCCAGTTTGGCTAGATAAGTGCATCTCCCACAGGTTGTGGTGTTGGGTGCTAGGAGGAGAGGGTTGTCTGTGTACATGAGGCAATAGCTACATTGCCCCAAGATACCCAGATTCATCAGATAGACAGGAGAGAACACTGGGATCTGACCCTTGGACATGCCTGAATCAAAAACTACTTTCCTCTAGACAAGTGAGGAAAATGAGTATAAGAGCTGTTTTTCTCTAAACAAGTGAGGAAAGCAAGTACAAAAATTGTTTTTCTCTAGGTAAAGAGGAAGGTTGAGTGCTGCAGTAATTTGTAGCTTATTTAGTGCTAACAACGAGTTCTGAACAAGTACTGAGCACAAATAAGCAAATTCAAGTGCTAAAACTAAGAATATGAACCTGGATCTTGTGGTAGATAGGCTACCTAGTTCTTATCACTACCACTGATAAGCTAGAATGCTTCCCTCCAACACAGAAAGGCTTGGGGTCTCAGAAGCTTACATACAGTTCTGGATACAGGAAATCTGTATCTGGACTAGACTAGTTACATGAAAGGTGGGAAACAAGCACAAACATGGGTTTTTAAACCAGAAAGTTAAAATGGCTACCTAGTGCTTACCACTCTCACTGAGAAGCTAGAAGGCTTCCCTCCAACACAGAAATGCTTGGGGGGGGGGGGGGCTCAGAAGCTTACAAGCAGTCCAAAGCAGTCCTGGATACAGCAAATCTGTATCTGGACTAGACTAGCATTCGCTCTTGTGGATTTGTCATTTTAAAAATTGATGTTACAACAACTTGGAAGACTGCCTTTTGACCTTCCAAGGTCGCGTAACTGGTTTATGACATTTTGATGGTAAATGATGCGCTAGTGATGGAATATATGGGCCATGTACTTGAAACTGTTCAAGAAGATCAAGCACTTTTTTATATCCAGCTTCATGATGTAATGATGTGTAGTCTGTCTAGCAACATCTTCATTCCTAGCCATGTGTTGATTCCAAGTCACAGCACATTAATGTGCTATCACTTATTTTCATCATTCCCTTGAGGCCTTTTACTGTTTGAGCTATATGCCTCTAGAAGACTTCAGGTACTGATAAGATCCCAAGTGGCATCTGGAGGCATACATATCATTTCAGTGTTATTAAAGTTGCATAATTGTGAGCTTTGTGAGTCAAGTTTTATTTGGCAGAACTTATGACTGATATCCAGCACTGAGAACAAAATGTTACTGCTGGCATAATTCTCACTGTCTCCTCCACTACTTTCAATAGGTAGGCTCTTGTATTATGACTTTGTTTATGTCCTAGGAATAATGTCATATCCATATGCGCTTCCTGGAATTCATCAACTCAAATGTCCTGGATCAGCTGGTAAGCTCCCCTACCAGAGGTGAAAACATATTGGACCTGGTCATCACCAACATGGGCGATAGGTGTTCCACGCCGGAGGTCAACCCGTCACGGGTTAGATCAGACCATAAACTAATCACTCTGGATGTCCACACCCCACCACCACCCCAACTAAGGAAACCACAGTAAAAAACTTTTCTAAAGCAAACTTTACCTTACTTAAGACAGAGGTGGTAAGTTTCACAGCCCCCATGCTAAAGGATAACGCTGCCCAAGATGCAGAAACTTTTACAAATGCACTCTATGAGCACCTACAAGGATGCATGGATTGTGCCATCCCTAGCAAAACCAAGACTCACTCCTCTAAGAGAAGGAAACCAGTTTGGTGGACCTCTGCAATAAACAGGCTGTACAACAGAAGGAGGAAACTAATTAAGAAAAAAAGCAAATCCCAAGAAGGAAAGACATCCCTGATCAGTATCAGTAAGAAACTAAGGTCCCTCATGAAATCAACCAAAGCTAACTTTGAAAGAAAAATAGCCAATGATTCAAAAGATAACCACAAAGCCTTCTTTAGCTATGTTAAGAATCTATGTGGCAACTCACAGATAGGCAGTGAACTAGTGCAAAATAGCACAAACTATACTGAACCTACTGATATTGCCAACATCCTGGCAGATAGATTCAGTGCAAACTTCACCCCTCTCTCACCTCCAAAAGGGCCCACAACAATACTGGAAAAGTGTAGTGTCCCAAAAATCACAGATCCACAGGTGAAAACAGCCCTTTCAAAAGGCAAAAACAAAGCTTCAATGGGACCAGATGGTGTCCTAGGCTGCGTCTTGTACGAGCTACAGAACAAATTAACCCCCCACCTAAACACGCTGTTCAACCTCAGCCTCTCCACAGGCTATGTGCCCATAGAATGGCGCACAGCAATGGTTATTCCTCTCCACAAATGAGGGGCCACAACTGACCCTGGTAACTATTGCCCCATAAGCCTGACTAGCCTGGTCTGAAAGGCTATGGAACGCATCATCATGAAACTCATTAACAAAGACATTGGGCACCTCCAAACACCTGACCCGACCAAGTTCGGCTTTGTTAAGGGCAGATCATGCCTACTAAACCTGGTTGACTTCTTCGAGACAGTCACCAAGGCCACAGATGAAGGAACGGTGGTTCACACAGCCTACTTTGACCTCGCCAAGGCTTTCGACACCATTCCCCACTCGAGTATTACAGAAAACCTCACCAGCCTGAACATAAACCCCTATGTCACGAGATAGGTTGCCAACTGGCTTACAGACAGAACTCACACGGTAAGAATAGCAGGATCCAGGTCTGACTCTAAACCAGTCACAAGTGATGTCCCACAAGGCTCTGTCCTGGGACCCCTACTGTTCGGCATGTACTTCTCAGAAGTACAGGCAAACACAGGAGGACTATTGCTAACCAAGTTCGCCAATGACTGCAAACAGGGAGCCATAGTTGACTCTCTAGCTGACACAGACATCCTCCAAAAGAGCTTTACTGAGACGGACACCTGGTGTCAAAGTCATGGCCTCAAGCTATATCCCGTTTGGGAAAAACAAATCACCCACGAATTACTACATAGGTGGCAGCCCCCTTAATACAGAAGAGGTAATAAGAGATCTGGGGACCTAGGTAGATAGTAATCTCTCCTTTGACAATCATATTGCCAAAGTTGTTAGGAAAACATTCTATGTGGCCCATCTAATTACTAAAGGGTTCACATCTAAAAATAAAGAGGTTATAGTGCCCCTCTACTCATCACTCATTAGACCCATCATAGAGTACAATGCCACATTTAGGATGTACCTCACAAGACACTTCCAACAGCTGGAAAGACCACAAAAGTACCTCACCAAGAGGATCACTGGTCTCAAACATATGTCCTATGCAGCCCAACTGAAAAACCTCCGTCTGTACTCAGTGGCATATCGCTTACTCAGAGGTGATCTCTGCCTGACTTACAAAGCCATGTCCAACTCAGAATTGATGGACATGCTCCACCTAAAGAAATTCAAGTCATTGTGAGCCACACGCTCTAGTGAGCTAAACCTCACCACAACAATAAATAGAACATGCTGGAGGGATAGATTCCTGTCACAGAGACTCCACATGCTTTGGAACAAAATTCCAAATTACATCAGGCAGAGCTCCTCACTAACACTATATGTAGACTATGAGTTTATTTGATCTTTATTTATTTATTTACCAGAACAGTCTGACTGGGCATAGGATCCATTTTCAGCAGAGGCTTGGGATGAAAGGCTCCAATGTACTAGCAACAGTAATAGATAGAGTGACACTAACATTTGACAGCCAGTAATATACAACAGTCTGTACAATATTTTTCAAAAAGAGGGAGAACTGTTTTTCAAATTTGATAAAGTATACAGACAGCCATATTGCTGTTATCTTCAACAGGAAGCAAAATGTCTTACAAGAGGTTTAGTGCTGAGAGAATTAGAGTAGAGAAATAGAAGAAAGAGGTTGTTGACGGTAAAGGAGTATACCAAAAGGGGGGAAGAGAGTAAGTTATAATACAGGTAGGAAGATAAGGATATGGAGGGATTTGAGCAGGGATGAGGCTGAAGAGGAGTGGTGTGCTAACCTGGTACAACACATTTGCAGAGCCAGGAGTTGAGTGAGACTTTAGATGTAGTTTGAATGACTTCAGTGAGCAGTGCTGTCTTAGATTAGATGGGTGAGGTTCCAGGTTTTTGAAACTTGATGGGAGTAGAGGGAACAACCTGCAGAATTAGTAGGTTTTCTATATGTAGAAGGTCTTTCTCAGAAGAGGGTAAGCTTCTGGGAAGTTGTATGGTTGTGCAATTTTGGCTAGAGATGGACAGTCATTTGTTTTTTATTAGATTGTAGACAATAGGGTGCTGGGAGTATATGAGTTGGTGAGGTAGTTCAAGACACTGAGTTCTCAAGAGGGCCAACTGCTGATGTGATCTACGGGAGAGGTTGGCTGCAAATTTTGCAACCTTGTTTAGCACTGTTCCAGTTTTAGTAGAGTTAGTTGGATGTTTGATAGTATTGGTCTTAAGTAGGAGAAAGTAAGTGGTAGGAGGGTAGTGGTAATATGACATGTTGCAGTGTTAGACAGGATTTTAACCTCTAAAGAGTGTTTAGTTTTTTTTTTTTCACTGAGTGTTGATCCCTGGGCTTTGTTTTTAGTTCCTGTTACTGATCCATTGCCTTATTAGGAAGGAGGGAAGTTTCTTTGCTTACCAGTGGGAGTGGGAAGCACTGAGCGGCCTTTTTGTCCGATTTGGTGAAGTTTCAGCCAGAAACTAGTAGTCCATTGGTCGTTTTGGGCCAATTCCTAGCTCCCTTCAGCCCCCTGCTATAAAACACGCTAAACTGTACTGCTGATCTAACCAGCATATCCTATAACTGAAAAGTTCATCTCTACTTGATTCCCAAGTAGACTATTCTCTATCTGTAAAGCCTAGCACTTACTCCTACAGTACTTGCACCTTGATAAAGCACTTATTATAGATAGTACCCCACCAGCCCAAAACCCACTTCCCCGAGTCCTTTGAAAGTTCTTTATCTACTACTTCTAGTATGTCGAGGGATCAGTTGCTAGTGTCCTCTCCAGCTCAACTGGTGAACCTGGGAATATTGAGGCAATGTTACAATTGCCTCATGTACACAGACAATCCTCTCCTTCTCCCACAAAACACAAATACATGCGAGAGATGCAACTATACGGCCAAACTGGAGGCTGAGCTCTCTCAACATAGGACTGGCAAGACCAGACAGGAGGAGAAGGCAACCACACACAATACATACCCAGTCACACATGGTACCATCACAACTTCAAATCATACACATACTCACACAAAGACATACTGAGGCTCTGGTCAAAAATTTACCAAAACAGCAGAGGCCACCAAAGCAGACACCCAAACAACTACCACCTCACGACCCAACACATGCAACACATAGACCACACAGTCAGAGTGTCAAACAGTCACAGCCCTTAAGGCCAAACAAAATGCCAGACACACTTGTCATTGGTGATTCCATAGTCAGACACACTGACGTCCCGCTCACCAGACTGAGTAAGGAGAAGGTCACAGTAAGCTGCCTGTCGGGCGCTAGAATCCGCCACATAACGCAAGCACTCAGGTCTCTCAACAGCAGGTACAAGTACGACTCAGTCATTGTCCACGCTGGTGTCAACGACCTGAGACGTACCTCCTTGGACTACATGAAAAGGGACGTCGAGGAGCTCTCTGATTATGTAGCCCAGGCAGGTATGACCCTGACCTTGAGCAGTATCCTACCTTCACCTAGAATGATGCCACAATACAGTGATAAGATGATCAGCTTTAATAATTGGCTTAAATTCTGGTGTCATTCAAAGGGGATCCAATGTCTGTCTGCCTGGGATGACATGCTGGAAAAGCCACGCTGCTTCGCAAGGGACGGCTTGCACCTGTCACCCCTGGGCTTCCGGATATTGGCAAAGGCTCTTGCCACCCCCATAGTGCCCTTTTTAGGCAAGGCTCAAATTCCAAACCTACCACCCTAGAACACCAAAAGGAAAAAACTAAGGGTAATGCTGCTCAATGCCAGAAGTCTCAATCTCAAGATGCACGCACTCGAGGCCCTTCTCAATGTGGAGAACATCGATGTCTGTGCTGTGACAGAAACCTGGTTCAAGGCTCCTGAGAGCACCCCAGCACTAACAGGTTTCACCTCATATCATACGTTCTGGCCCCAAAATCCGGACAACACCAAGAAAGGAGGGGGGGTGTCCATATTCATAAAGGACACCCACACCTCAAGGTTGGTGGCAACGCACGATGCATCGGAGACCATCCAGGTGCAATTAACCATAGGCAAGACTGCTCTGCAATTTGTAGCATGTTACAGGCCACCCTCTCAAACTCAGGAACCTCACATGGCCTTCCTGAAAACATTGGAGGGGATAAATGTATCTCCAAACACCATCATACTAGGTGACTTCAACTACCATAATATAGACTGGGAACACTACTCAAGCCTGAACACTCTAACCCAAAGATTCCTGGAGTTCATAAACTCAAATGCCATGGAACAACTAGTCACCATCCCCACAAGAGGTGAGAACATACTTGATCTCATCATCACGAACATGGGATCAAAATGTTCAACACCGGAAGTATACCCCTCACTGGAGAGATCAGATCATAAACTAATCTCGCTGGAGGTCCTCATCCCGCCCCCACCTGAAACAAAAAAGACCACAGTGAAAAACTTCTCAAAAGCCGATTTCACACTTCTAAAAACTAGTGTGGTCTCCTTTAAGGCCCCTGAGCCAGTGGTAAACATTACTCAAACCGCTGAATCACTTACAAATGCCTTCTACCAGAACCTACAGGACTGCATGGATCAGGCAATCCCAAACAAAACTAAGACTCTCTGTACCAAAGGCAAGCGTCCAGTCTGGTGGACCCCAGCCATAAACAAGCTCTACAACAAAAGGAGGAAGCTACTACAAGATAGAGCAAAATCCTTGAAAGGTAAGACACCTTTGATCATTATAAGTAAAAAACTAAGAGCTCTCATAAAATCATCCAAGGCAAATTTTGAGAGAAAAATCGCCAAGGACTCTAAAGACAATCAGAAGGCCTTCTTTAGCTATGTTAGAAACCTAGGAGGAAACTCCCAGATATGCTCAGAATTAGTTCAAAATGATGTGAAAATTACTGAACCTACACACATTGCTAACATACTGGCTGACAGGTTCAGTGCAAACTTCTCCCCTCCCCCAAAAGGAGAGATATCTATTCCAGAGGATTGTAGCCCCCCCAAACATCTCCAACGCCCAGGTGAGAACTGCCCTCACTAAGGCAAAACACAGCATCCATGGGACCGGATGGTGTCCCCGGCTGTGTGCTTCATGAACTCAACGAGGAATTAAACCCACAGTTAGGACAGCTGTTTAATCTTAGCCTCACCTCAGGATACGTACCCAAGGAGTGGTGCACGGCGACTGTGGTCCCACTTCATAAGGGCGGTGCCTCCACAGACCCTGGAAATTACCGCCCATTAGCTTGACAAGCCTTATCTGCAAAGCCATGGAGAGGATCATAATGGAACTCATAAATAAAGACATAGGGAACTTGCAGACTTTGGATCCAACCCAGTTTGGCTTTGTCAAAGGCAGATCCTGCCTCTTAAACTTGGTTGACTTTTTCGAGACAGTCACCAAGGCCATTGATGAGGGAAAGGCAGTCCATACAGCCTACCTCGACCTGGCAAAGGCCTTCGACACAATACCCCACTCAGGTATCATCGAAAAACTCATCAGCTTGAATGTAAACCCATACATCACAAGATGGGTTGCAAACTGGCTAAGCGACAGAACCCACAGGGTCAGAGTTGCTGGAGCCATGTCAGACTCAAAGCCTGTCACAAGTGGTGTCCCACAGGGCTCAGTCCTGGGTCCACTCTTGTTCGGCATCTACTTTTCTGAAGTACAAGCAAACACAGGAGGGTTATGGCTGACAAAGTTTGCAGATGACTGCAAACTGGGCGCCATAGTCGAAAACACATCTGACACAGATATCCTCCAGAAGGGCCTCACAGAAACGGATAACTGGTGCCAGAGCCATGGCCTGAAGTTAAACGCCAAAAATGCATAGTCATACCCTTCGGGAAAAACAAGGTTACCCCTAGCTACCATATAGGTGACAATCCACTGAGCACAGAAAAGTCATCAGGGATCTGGGGACCCAAGTTGACAGTAGTCTTTCGTTTGACACTCATGTTGCTAAAGTAGTTAGGAAAACCTTCTATATCGCCCACCTGATCATGAAGGGATTCACATCTAGATCAAGGGAGGTCATCGTCCCCTGTACTCATCACTCATTAGACCTATGATTGAGTACAATGCCCGCTCGAATGTATCTGACCAGACACCTGATGCAGCTTGAAAGGCCCCAAAAGTTCCTCACCAAAAGGATAAAGGGTCTCAAAATATGTCTTATGCTGCCCGACTGAAAGAACTCCAGCTTTATTCAGTCTCATACCGCTTGCTCAGAGGTGACCTGTGCCTGACATATAAGGCCATGTCAAACCCAGATTTGATGAATATGCTTCACCTCAAAAATCTAGATCCCTCAGAACCACAAGGGCGGAGACTTAAACCTTGACACGGTTATAAATAGAACGTGCTGGAGGGACAGATTCATCACCCAGAGACTCCCTATGCTGTGGAACAAAATCCCGGTACATGTGAGGCAGAGCACCTCGCTGGCCTTGTTCAAGAGGAATCTTGACCAATGGATGGGAGATCGCAGATATACCCCAGGGATTACTTCAGTGTCACTGCTTGACAGAGGCACAGAAAAATGATAGGCATAGTTTTTATTCAAACTAAAGGGGTGGCGAAAGCCACATAACTATGGGCTAGGCTTATAAATGCCCTTGGGCAGATAGCCTAGTATGAACCTATGAACCTATGAACCTATGTGGAAATCAAACTAGATCTTATTTGTTTAAACTACTAGTAGTTTGGTTTGTGTGGCAAGTTCTATTTTGGTATTGTTGGAAGAGGTAATAGAGAAGGATGCTTTCTTCATTGCAAGGTGTTTGGGAGTGAAGAGAATTGGTTTTGTTTTGAGTTGGCTGCCAATTTCTTATAGAAGAGAAGGAGTCCAGGGTCAGTTTTTGTAGGAAATCAAGGCTGCTTGCTTTACCCATCTCAAGTATTTTCTGACTGCTCACTTATAACCTTGCCCTACATGAGCAATGTGTACAATGTACCTTGTACAGTCAAGGCACTGAACTATCTTTCAGAGCATTACAGTCAGCTCCAGCATCATATCTGAACATAACATCCTTACATTGATAAATATTTTTTTTTTCAATCTAGTGATTGCACTTTTTGCAATACATCTGCACTCTTAGCATTTTGGAAGCTAATGTATCCACAACATTGACCTCAGTAGTTTGAAGTATTAGTTTGTTCTCAAACTCTGAACTTAGATTTATTTCATCTGAGCTTCTTAATCTCTTCTTGTCAGTGACATATTTTTGCCCCTTTTACTGAGTCTCTGTGTATTATACATCTGGGCAAATGATGTATATTTCCAAGTTTCATGGAAAACAAATGTATTCACAAATCAGGCTTAGCTGTCAAGACTGTACCTACACCTCTTGCAGCATTTTTAATCGCCACTTGGCATCTTGTATTTTTTTTTTTTAGCTGCATTAAGATTTTTGAAGTTTAATTTTACATCAAACTCCTGTAGTCCTTGCATTTCATATTTATTAGTTTCTTGGCTCAGCATATTGCCCTATTCAAGTGTTAAACCATCCTCAGACAACAGCTAACTTCTCACATGGTTATTCACTATGCTGCACACAATTCTAACCCTCATAAGTAATTTGTATTCAGTTTTTCATTCAATACTTTAATTTGGTTACACAACCTCTATTGTTTCATTTGGCTGTTGATTTTTTTTGTGAAAATATATGCATTCTATATGTCACATAATTTCTTATTGAGTCACAGTATTGGCTTTTTTTTAATTACTGACAAGTTGTTTTTTCTTCTGCAAACACCTTAAAAGTATTACAGAATTTGGTCATGTCTTCTGTCTACATAAAAATGTTGGTACGTATAATATTTGCTGCTTTACATTTTAACTGAGCTAATGGGACAGAGAACTGCAGAAACCACTAATTATTTATTTATTTTGTTTACTGGGGTAGAGCTTTGATCAAATCTGACAATTTGCATCCTCAGTCTGGGTTACATAGTAACCGTAAAGTAAGATTAAAGGTATAACTAAATTATGCAGTTTAGTGACATAACATGATATAGTTGTAAAAAATATATACACATATTTACAAAATCAGGAGTATACAATGCATTTTAAGTAAATGTGATTCAGCATAAAGAATGGACATAATATATACAACTATGAAGGGAATAATAAGAGATGCAATAGTAGGGCTAATTACAGGAGAGGAGGATATTAGGTACATAATAGGGAATGGGTACTGCAGATGAGGAAGCAATGGATATGAGTTTATATCCTGAAGAGGTTAAGTGATAAAGAGCACAAGATCCTCTGATATGAATGTAATAGTGCAACCATAGTAGTTAGATGGCATGGCCTATGTTCTATTGTGTGTAGTTGTATTGGTCAGTTAGATAGTCTTTGAACTGACATCCGAACTGTTTGCAGTCTCTGATTCCAGTGAGATCTGGTAGCAAAGACTGTAACGGTTTAGGGGCCAGAACAAAGCAACTGTGGTCTGTGGAATGAAGCTTAGTGCATGGAGTTAGGAGGGTAGGGTCAATGGTGGGTTGGCTGGCCAGTTTGTAGTGAAATTACATTACCATTTGAATTAGTCTTGTAGAATCTTACTAGTGGTTCTTACAGTTGACTTGTTGCAATTTTTATGACTGTGCTTCCCTGAACAATACTGAACTCGCAGATGGTAAAAAAGTAACAAAATAATAATATAGTTATTTTTTACAGCAGAGATCCACTTCTTGTGTCCCTTGTGAGTGTATATGAAGTCAGTAACTCAATATAATAGCAGCACTAGATGCAATTAGAAAAACCATAAGTGAGGGACCGTTAAGCTACATTATTCAACACTGAAACAAGCAACTGCCTGTAGTAGAAATGATGTCCTTCCCAGCATGAGTGATCCTTTACTTAATGTGGCTGTGTCCCTTTACTCTAGATCACAGTCATTGTTGCATACTTTTAAACAGTGACTAAAATCACATTTCAGCTCATGAACTGTAACAACCTCCAGAAGGACTTTTAACTTGGCTGGCAGCATTGCTTATTCTAAGTGGAAATTATAACCTGAAAGATACATCTTCGGTTGGAGCACTTTATTTTAATCTGAACTGGATGAACTCTTGCACTTGTACTCATCTTTGACATGCTGCTATATACTGATTACCAGGCAATAATATGAGTATATGAATATACCCCAAAGCACAGTATACGTATGAGTATACCCCACAGCCTGGTAGATGTTTGAATATACCCAGCAGCATGGTATACTTATGAGTATACCCCACACCCTGGTATATGAATGATTATACCCCACAGCCTGATATATGTATGAGTATACTCTATAGGCTGTTATATGTATGAGTATACCATACAACCTGGTATATGTATGAATATACCCTATAGCCTGGTACACTTATGAATAAACTCCACAGCCTGGTATATGTATGAATGTACCACACAGCTTGGTATATGAATGAAAGTACCATACAGCCTGGTATATGTATGAATATACCCCATAGCCTGGAATATGTATAAGTATACTCTAAAGCCTTGTATCTGTATAAGTATACCCCATATCCCGATATATGTATGAATATACCACACAGCCTGGTATATGGATGAGTATATTCCACAGCCTGGTACATGTGTGAGTATACCCCCACAGCCTGGTGCATGTGTGAGTATACCCCACAGACTGGTATATGTACGAGTATACTCCACAGCCTGGTATATTTATGATTATATTCCACAGCCTGTTACATGTATGAGTGTACCATACAGCCTGGTACCTGTACGAGTATACTTCACAGCATGGTATATGTATGAGTATACCTCACAACCTGGTATATGTACAAGTATACTGCACAGTCTGGTATATGTATGAATATACCCCACAGCCTGGTATATGTATGAATATATCCCACAGCCTGGTATGTGTATGAATGTACCAGACAGCGTGATTTATGTATGAATATACCACACAGCCTGGTATATGGATGAGTATACTCCACAGCCTGGTACATGTGTGAGTATACCCCCACAGCCTGATATGTGTATTGTATGATTATACTCCACAGCTTGGTACATGTGTGAGAATACTCCACAACCTGGTACATGTGTGAGTATACCCCCACAGCCTGGGATATGTATGAGTATACCTCACAGCCTGGTATATGTATGCATACACCTCACAGCCTGGTATATGTATGAGTATACCCTATAGCCTGATATATGTATGATTATACCCCACAGCCTTGTATATGCATGAGCATACCCCACAGCCTGGTATATATAAGAAAGTACCACACAGCCCGGTATATGAATGAATATACCCCACAGCCTGGTGTATGTACAAGTAAACCACACAGACTGGTGTATGTATAATTAGACCTGTGACGACCCACAACTGCCAACCAATATGTGATGTGGATATCCCAGCTGTGGGCCAGTAATCAAGGAGCCTCTATCCTCACCACTGGCACCTATGAGGGGATGTTCACTGGGAGGATAACAGGTACAAACACGGTATTTCTGGATGCGGCTATCTGCATCAAGTGCAAATTTCCCTTAAGAGCACACAGAGACCACAGTCAGTTTGGGGCTGGTTTCTCCCTCTTTCTTCAGATCCCCAATAAGACTCCCCACTGGCACAGCTATAGAGTTGATATCTCAGTTAAGTGTACAAGCCAAGAGCTCTAGCACCCTCTCGGTCCAACCAGTACTTCATGTCCCTGCCAAAGTAGCTGACACACACACTCCTTGAGGTTTGATTTACACACACACACACACACACACACACACACACACACACACACACACACACACACACACACACACACACACACACACACACACACACACACACACACACACACACACACACACACACACACACACACACACACACACACACACACACCTGGGAAAGGCTGGAATAGGTTTACTAGCAATGCCCCCTTCTGCCCAGACTATAAGGTAGCTTGCACTGCCACCAGTCACTCCTCAACAGCTACTTTAAGGCCCTTAAAAATGGTGTTCAATCTTACTGTGTAATATTAATATTAACACAAATTGTAGTTTGGCCAAGAGCAAGGCTATTAGGAGTGACCCACACAGTTTCTCCAAATAAATATGCAAGTGCTCTCAAAACTGAAATATCTCTACACAGATCAGCCAAAATGAAAAGTTTAAATGTATTTAATAATAAATAATAAAATAAGAAGAAAATACTCAGTATATATATTCACAGTGACACCAGAGTTCAAAACCATAGGAAATATTTAAAATAACATTGCAGTACAGGCTCACAGAAATAAAGGAAAACAAAATCTACACTAAGCTTCACAATATTACTGACTCAATCTAAGAGAGTTATTATACTTTAGTAACGTAGAGAAAGGCAGATGTGGTGAATGGTGATTCTTGCTGTTGTCAGGTCCAAGACAGAATGGAGAATGCTCTGTCTCTCTGAGAGACTTCTCAGAATAATATCTAAAATATTAATTCTGGGATAGCTTGCAGAAGGACATCATTTCTGGTCATCTGACTCTTTGTTCCCAGGCAAAACCCCCATTGCTAGCAGCTGGTAGCATTTATCATCTACCTGTAAAAAAACAGACAAGGGCTTTTGCTCAGATCTTTGTTAGGTGCTAGAAATCGTAAAACAATTGCATTCCTTCTTGCTTCTAAAGTAGCAATTAGTTCACCCCAAAGACAATGCAGAAAGCATCCTAGTACAGACTTTGTGTCTCTGGCTGCATTGAAACCTATCAGATAGCCTCTTTATGGCATAGCCTATCAAGTGATTTAATTTCAAATATTTTTCTAAAGTTTGCTGGTCTGAGATTAACTCTCCAGTTTCCTCTGTTAACATATACATTTAGACAGTTACAATAGTGCATGTACATTTCTGTTCTCTTCTGGTAGGGCACACTGTGGATACATTTTAAGCACAAGCACTTTACAAATACCTTTTAAACACAAACATCTGTAAAAATGAGTTTGATATACACATGACATACAGTTCTAATGCAGTTGTAACACAAGCATCTTATATAAATTAGTTTGATATTCACAAATGACATAATTATTTACAAAATTCAAGCTAGCTGTGCTGGCAGTAGTTCCTTCTTTTGCACTTCTGCCCCCCTTTGAAGACTCAAACTAGTTTTTCAAGTGACCCTTGAGAAACATTGTTTGAGTGGGATGAGGCTATTTGGGAATACATTACCCCAAAACCTGTCTTGAGAGCCCATCTGCATTGCCATTGCTAACCCCACTGTGATGCTGCACTGTCATATCATATGCTGCAACCTTAGGTTCCACCATAGTAACTTGGAATTTTGCTGGCTGGCTCCCTGTAGCCGTAGACCCCCATCAGACTCCTCCTGCCTCCTACTGCAAATACTCAGCACAAGGGCCTCTCTATCATTGTAAGGTTTTATCATGTTAATATGGTAAAGTTTGTGCCCCTGACTCCTGCCTAGCAGTTCTACTGGGTAGTTAACATCACTGACCTTCCTTACCACTTTGAAGGGTCCCTCCGAAGCTACATGCAACTTTTTGTGTCTGGCAGGAATGAGAACCATAATCTGCTGCCCCACAGCATTCCCTCTGGCTCGAGAATTCCTGTCATACCAGACCTTTTTCTGCTGTAGGGCTCCTGCCAGCTTCTCCTAGGTCAAGCCCATGAGCTCCCTGAGCCTTGTCCTGAGATTTAGGACATATGCCACAACAGACTCCTTGTGGGATTCACACTCACCCTCGCACTAATCACAAATCAAATCTAGATGTCCCCTCACCCTTTGCTCATACAGCAACTGAAAGGGTGAGAAACCTGTGGATTTCTGGGGCACCTCTCTGTAAGCAAACAACAAATGGGGCAAATATTTTTCCCCCTCCCTCTTAAACTGGTCTGCATATACCAGTAGCATGGTCTTTAGTGTCCTCTCCACAAGACCATTAGTCTGGGGATGGTAGGGGGTGATCTTTAGGTGTTTCATCCAACAGTGCTTCTACAGATAAGCCAGCAGGTCTGACATGGAATTGGCACCTCTGTCAGTTAGTATTTCTCTTAGGAAACCTACCCTGCTAAAAATCTCTAACAAAGCATTTGCCTCCTTTTCTGCTTCAATGGAGGACAGGACAACCGCCTCAGGCAACCTGGTAGCATAATCTACTACCACTAGGAAATATTTGTTCCCTGTGAAACTTGGAGCACTCAGAGGCTTCACAATATCCATAGCTACCCACTGAAATGGCTTCTCAATCACAGGCAAAGGCGTCAAAGGAGTGTTGACCATGTCTTCTGCCTGGCCCACTTTTTGGCACTGTTCACAGGTCATGCAGTACCCTGTTACATCCCTAGAAATCCTAGGCCAATAAAAGCTCTGTATAATACATTTCTTGGTATGCTTTATGCCCATATGGTCTGCAAAGGGAATGTCAGGGCTAGGGCTAGAAGTGCCAGATGGTAGGTGCTGGGCACTACCAACTGCTGTATTCTCTCACCGTGTAGCCCTCCCTCAGGGGTCCACTCTCTGTACAGTAATCCTTTGTCCCAGTATATAGATTCCCCCTTTCCTTGAGAATCAGGTGTCTCCCTAGATACCTCCCTCAAGACTTGTAATATAGGGTCTGACAGCTGAGCCTGCCTCAACTCTCTCTTTGTAACCCTTCCTAGCTCCCATTCCACAGGAAGTCTGGTATCTTCTGACAGCAATCCCTCACTGTCAGCCTGGGTACTACCACTCACCTCTGCTCTTGCAGTCACTTTGTAAAAGGGAACATCAGTACCCACTAGCAGCTGTGGCTCACCTTCAGTCTCATTGCTACAGGATAGCTCCCTCTCTGAAGTAACCACCTCACCAATTCTGACTTCAGTTGTGCAGTCTGTATGGGTCCCCCCCAGGCTATCAGATCCACATGCCTGTTTCCAAGCCTGACTGTGAGTAACTACATGCACACACAGTACTGCATTATAAAAATCATTCCCTATCAGGGCATCTGCAGGGATATCCTCAAGCACTCCTACTTGCTTGCTTCCTTTTCTACCCTACCAGTCAAGGTGAACCCTAGCCAAAGGTGTTTGGAATGGGGTCCCTCCAAAAGCTCTGACTGGAGTAGACTGCCCAAGCAAGTAGTGCTCCTCTTTAACCATTGCAGGCTTCACAATGATTTGATCAGAGGCTGTGTCTCTCTTTGCAATGGCTTGTTTCCCATCTACTAAGACAGGATATAACCTCTTGTGGTAGTTTGGTACCCTTGTTGTCTTCAGACAACTTACTGCTGACATTCTGTTATTCCCACTTGCTGGCTCCCCCACCTTTTGTTCCCCACCTTGCCTCCATGGACCTCTATATGCTACATGACCTCACTGGTTACATTTAAAACATTTAACCCTTGATCTTGGCCATGTACCTGAACTAGTGGCTTCCCCTGCTACTGGTGGACTCTGTTGGGGTGGTTTAGGCTGCCCACCATGGGTTCCCTTATATACATGTGCAGCACTTGGTATCCCTTTCCTGTGCAGGGATGCCTTGCTTGCTAGGTATAGGTCTCATTTTTCCCCAACTCATCTGTGGTGTTGCATTCTGTAACTGCCAACCAGATTCTCATGTCCTCAGGCAAAATACTAAGGGCTTGTTTCCTCACCAAAAGGTCAGCCGGTCCTTCAAAGGTGGGAACCTGACACCCATTCACCCACCTATGAAAATAAGTGCTTAACTTGGCAATATAATCACTCACCCTTTCATCTCCCTTCCATTTATGCTCACAAAACTTTTTCCTATAAGCTTCAGGTGTTAACTTAAAACACTCTAACAGAGAATTTTTAACTGTATTATGATTTAAGCAATCAGTATCAGACAATTTAGAAACAGCAATTACAGCTTTATCATGGAGTAAGGGGTTCAGGAACAGTACCCAGCACCCCTGATCAACATTATACTGTTTACAAACTCCTTCAAATGTATGAATAAAATTATCAAAATTATCACCCTCTGTAAATTGTGGAAGAAATTTACTTACCTTTATTGCTTCTGGGGTTCAGTTATTCCCTTCCTCGTTACCTTCATGATCCTGGCAAAGAGTCAGTATCGCCTTTTCATGTTTCCTCTGCCTCTCATTTTCTTCAGCCTTCAAACATCTCAGTCTCTCATTTTCTTCAGCCTCTAAATGCCGCAGTCTCTCTGCTGATTCCATTTCCAAATGTTTGGCCTCCAGTTCAAGTCTTTTTAACTCCAGATGTATTTTTAAGTCCCCTGAGGAAAAGTTGAACTGTCCATTTTCTCAGAGCTGTACATCCCCAAGGCCAGTCTGGCTGTCTTTCGGGTTACTGGTCTGGGATGCAGCTGTGACTAAGGCTTCAATCATTTCTGCTTTAGTCAGGATGGAATGCACCAGTCCTTTGGCTTGGCACATCTCAGCCAACTGACTCCTTGTCAGCTTGCCATAATCCTCTGCCGGCATCCTTGCCTGTTCTCTCTGACTAATTAAGCTAACAAAAAAATAAATAAAACTATTGTGATATGAAACTCTGAATGTCTGCTGTGTGGCTGCTTGAGAGTACAAACACCTTCTTTAGCGACCACTGTTTACAGGCTACAGGAGTTCATTATCCACATCACTGAATCCCAATATGTGATGTGATGTGATGTGATGTGGAGATCCCAACACTGTCAGCCAATTAATATGTGATGCCCCACTACTGCCAACTAATATGTGATGTGGATATCCCATCTGTGGGCCAGTAATCAAGCAGCCTCAACCCTGACCACTGGCACCTGTGGGGGGACATATAAGACTTCCCACTGGTACAGCCATAGAGATGAGATCTCAGCTGAGTGGCCAAGCCATGTTCTCCAACACCCTCTCTGCCCAGCCAGTGTTTCATGTCCCTGCCCAAATAGCTGACATACTCTCTGAGGTTTGAGTTACACACATACACACACCTAGAAAAGGCTAGCACAGGTTTACTAGCTATGCCCCCTTCTGCCCAGACTATAAGGTATTTCCACTGCCACCAGTCACTCCTCAACAGTTATTTTAAGGCCCTAATAACAGCTTTATAGGTGACAGCTTGGAATCTGCTTATATTCTCATCCTGGTGAGAGACGGAGCAGAGTGCATTGATTCATGGCTGTTTCTGGTTGAAGAGTGAGTGTCTGTGCTTAACATTCCTGATTGGTCTGGTTGCTAGTCAGCATATCTACCACAAAAAGGCTACAAGCCTGCAGACCCTTGCATCATCTGGGACAAGACTGTGGATCACTAAACAGGTTGTAGCCTGCTTTTCATCTTGGGATGGTGCTAACATTTTGTTTCTGGTGAGAGAAGAAGCAAAGGAGCATTGTCCCCCAACAGAGCGAAGCTCTGGTGAGACCAGCATTAGTAGTAGCCAGGCAGTAGCCATTCATATGACTCCCCTCTTTTCATCATTCTTGACAAGCTAATTCTTTGTTTTCACTAAGTACTGTTTGATTTGTTTCTAACTTCAGAATATCCGCCTAAATCCTTCATCCTTAAATTTTCAGTTTCTACGTATTCGTTTTCCCTCAAGTGTTTGGCAGTGCTTTGTATAGACTCAGACACCCTGAGTGACATTTTTCCTATAAAAGTACAACTGAAATTTCTCCAACACCTAGTTGCACACAGGACAACTAGTTTGCAGTGACAAGCACTGTCCCCATAGTTGCAAACCGGATACTCCTGACAATGATTGATATTCTTACTCCAACTGTCTAATCAGTAAAAAGGGTCTGTTGCCATGGATATGAACTTTCCTACTATCTCCATTACCAGCTTGGTGGATATGGGCATTCTGAGACAATGTAAAAATTGCCTCATTTTCTCAAACAAACTGATATGGTATGTGAGAGATGTATTTACACAATGTCACTGGAGGCAAAGCTCTCACATAAAAGTACTTCTAATGTCAATAAGGTTGTCAATAGTACACACGCTGCACCCATCACTCACAATTCAAAGCAGACATATCAACCCACATATGCTGAGGCACTTAATTGTAACCTTCTTAAACCACAAAGACCTCCTAGATGAAGTACACATAACTAATACCCTCAGCAGCCACACTCTTTCAAAACAACACCCACATCAAGCATAGAGCTACATGTCACTGAGCCTCTGCTCTAAGCCCATAAGGCAAATCACCACACAAGCCAACATTCTGGACATTGGAAACTCCGCCATGAAGCAAACTGATGTCTCTCCCACCAGGCTGAGTAAGAAGAAAGTCATGATCAGTTGCTTATCAGGGGCTAGGATCCACCACATTATGCAGGCACTCAAGTCATTGGATCACAGTTACCAATATGACTCAGTCATAGTTCATGTGGGAGTAAATGACCTGAAATGTACCTCTCTAGAATATAAGAAGAGACATCATGGAGCTCTTGGAATATGTGCCTCAGGCTGGTATGAGCCTAGCATTGAACAGCATTTTACCTTCTCCAAGGATGATGCCACAATATGAACAAAAGGTGATTGACTTTAATAATTGGCTTAGTTTCTGGTGTCATTCTAAGGGGGTGCAGTATTTGTCAGCATGGAAGGAGATGGTTAACAGACCATGCTGCTTTGCCAGGGATGGTCTGCACCACTCCCTTGTAGGCTTTCAAATATTAGCTAAAACATTGTCTTCCCTCAAAGTACCTTTTTTTAGATAATGCCAAACTGAAAGTACTTCCGGCATACCAAACCAAAATCAACAAAATCTAAAGGTATTACTGTTCAATGCTATAAGTCTAAACAAAAAAAACTCCACTCCCTAGAAGCTCTCATTACCCTAGAGAATGCTAACGTCTGTGCAATCATTGAGACATGGTTTAAAGCCATGGAAAGCACACCAACAGTGCTAGGTTGTAATGCCTTCCACACATTTAGGCCAGCTACTTTACAGGCAGGGACTAAAGGTGGAAGTGTATCTATTTACATCAAAGATAAATATACTTCAAGTCTGGTCAAACAGGACAATGCACTTTAGCTGCTACATATTTAAATTGCCATAGGAAAAATTCCAAACCACTTCCTTGCAAGCTATAAGTCCCCTTCTATGACCTAGGAAACCCATACCATGTATTTAAAATTATTAGAAACACTAACCATCCAAGACAATACCATATTCATGAATGACTAATTATCCCACTATTAACTGGGAATCCTATACAATACCAACATACATGCACAGAGATTCCTGGATTTTTTAAACACAAACTACCTGGAAAAGATGGTCAATACACCAACAAGGGGTGCAGCCCTACTGGATCTGGCCCTAACTAATATGGGAGAGTGCTGCACACCCCTACTGTAATGCCTTCCCTGGTAATGTCAGACCACAAAATGGTCTCCTTAGAAGTGAAACTAAAACCTGGAACCCCAGCTAAACCTGGAATATTCAGGAACTATTCTAAGGCTAACCTCCTGCTATTAAGTGAGAACCTGGCAAAATTTGAATCCACCATGAACCGTAAGAATACTGTTGCCTATGCAGAACTGTTCAGAGAAGCCCTGTACAAGCATGTTAATAGCTGCATTGAGGCAATTGTACTTGCCAGGAAGAAGTACAGGACTAATGCAAAAAACAAACAACCCTGGTGGAATCACAAAATCAATAGGCTGTATAACAGTAGGAAGATAATTATGGCAAAAATTAGGAGGTACAGCACTCAGCAGGATAAAAGCACTCTCATCAAACTAAACAAACAGCTCAAAGGACAAATAAAGTCTACTACAGCCAAATTTGACTTAAGTTTGGCCTCCCAGGCTAAGGACAACCACAAAGCATTCTTTAGGTATGTCCACAACTTCAGAGGCAATACACAATTGTGTGCAGAGCTTATTGTAAATGGAGCCACCTATACTGAGCCAAAAGACATAGCAAACCTCCTGGCTGATAAATTCAGCTCCAATTTTACCCCTCTCTCCCCCTTAACCTTCCCTCAGGAAATATCATCAAATTATAACTCCCCCTATGATCACTAGGGAACAGGTCCTTAATGCTCACTCTAAGACCAAGAACACTGCATCAATGGGCCAGACAATATCACAGGATACCTTCTAAATAGCATGAAACATGACCTATCAGGGCCTCAGGAATTACTATTTAACTGTAGCCTCTGAACGGGTTCCGTGCCTCATGAATGGAGAACAGCAACAGTCATCCCTCTTCACAAAGGTGGGCCATCTAAAGATGCTGGAAACTATAGACCCATAAGTCTGACTTATAAGTAAAGCCATGGAAAGAATTATCATGGAAATGATCAACAAAGATATAGTAAACCTCCAGTCACTGGACCCAACCCAGTTTGGTTTTGTCAAGGGCAGATCATGCCTACTCAACCTGGTGGACTTCTTTGTCAAGGTCACCAAAGCAATGGATGAGAGCAAAATTGTTCACACTGAATACCTTGACCTGGTCAAGGCATTTGACACAATACCACACTTGAGTATTGTTGACAAATACAAGAAGTTAGGTACAAACCCGTATATCACCCAGTGGATAGCAAACTGACTCAAAGACAGGACCCAGGAAGTTAGAACTGGGGAGTCCACCTCTACAAAGAGGCCAGTCACAAGTGGATTCCCTCAGGGATCAGTTCTTGGACCACTCTTGCTTGGCATTTAGTTCTCAGAAGTGAAGGCCAATGTCAGTGGTCTCTGGCTGACTAAATTTGCAGATGGTTACAAATTAGGAGCTGTCACTGAATCTCACACTGACACAAATGCTCTCCAGAAGAGGCTGACACAGACAAACAGCTGGTGTCAGAGACATGGACTAAAACTAAATACCAAAAAATGCACAATAGTATCCTTTTGGAAGTCATTCATCCCTGGTAACTATCATATTGACAACACACCCCTTAGAGATGACCCAGTAGTCAGGGACTTAGGGACACACATAGATAGTAATCTAGCCTTTGATCATCATATGTCTACAGGGGTGAGGAAATCATTCTATATTGCACAACTTATAAACAAAGGTATGGCATCTAAGTCCAAGGAAGCCATTGTTCCATTGTATTCGGCATTCATCAGACCTATCATTGAGTACAACGCCCCATTTGGTATGTATCTAAGCAGACATATTCAACAATTGGAATCTCCAAAGAATACTTGGCATAAGTAAAATGTCCTATGCAGACCGCCTCACAGCCATATTCCTGTATTCTGTCTCCTACAAGCTTTTAAGGGCAGATCTTTGCCTGGCATATAGGGCATTTGTCAGATCCCACTCGGATGGACCTCCTGCATATCCACAAAACAAACAGCACCAGAATTACCCATTCTAAAGACTTAAACCTTGCCTGTGATATAATTAAGTCCTGCTGGAGAGATAGGTATGTATCCCAGAGACTACCATGTCTATGGAACAAGCTCCCCATCCATGTGAAGCAGAGTTCCTCTCTAACCCAATTCAAGTGCAACTTGGACAATTGGATGGGAAACTGGAAATTAATCCCTGGTTTGGCACCTATGTCTGTAATGGACACATGTAACCTATAAATGGTTCATCTCCCAAACTCCTGCTTACACTTATCAAGGGTATCAGAACTTGTCATAGATTTGGGATGCATGGCTAGGCTTAAAAATGCCCCTGTGGTAATGAACCTAGTAAACACCTATGTGCTTATGAACCTCAACAAAGGGTATCCAACCTTATTGTGTAATATTAATACAAATGGTAGTTTGACCAAGAGCAAGGTAATTAGCAGTGGCCCACACAGTGTCACCAAATAAATATGCAAGTACTCTCATAACTTAAATATCTCTACACAGATCAGCCACACTCAGCATATATAGTCACAGTGACATCGGGGTTCAAAACCACAGGAAATGTTTAAAATAGCATTGCAGTACAGGCTCACACAAATAAAGAAAAACAAAATTTAAACTAAGTTTACTAAGTTTCATTATATTCCTGACTGAATCTAAGAGAATCACTATACCCTAATAACTTACTTAGACCAAGGCAGGTGTGGTGAATGGTGCTTTTTGTTGTTGTCAGGTCCAAGACAGAATGCATGATGCTCTGTCTCACTGAGTGACTTCTCAAAATAATATCTGCAATATTACTGCTTGGATAGCTTGCAGAGTGACATCATTTCTGGTCATCTGACTTCTTGTTCCCAGGCAAACCCCCCATTGCTGGCAGCTGGTAGCATTTATCATCTGACTGTAAAAATATATAGACAACAGCTTTTGTTCAGATCTTTGGCAGCTGCTGGAAGTCATAAAACAATTGCATTCCTTCATGCTTCCAAAGTAGCAATTAGTTCACCCCAAAGACAATACAGAATGTTTCCTAGTACAGACTTTGTGTCTCTGACTGCATTGAAACCTGTCAGATAGCACCTTTATGGCTTAGCCTATAAAGTGATTTAATTTCAAATATTTTTCTAAAGTTTGCTGGCCTGAAGTTAACTCTCCAGTTTCCTCTGTTAAAATATATATTTAAACAATTACAGTAGTGCATATACATTTCTGTTCTCTTCCAGTAGGGCACACTGTGGATACATTTTAAGCACAAGTTCTTATTTTTACCAATACATTTTCAACACAAACATCTGTACAAAGCAGTTTAATATACACATGACACACAATTCTCAATTCTAATACATTTGTAACACAAGCATCTTGTATAAATTAGTTTGATATTCACAAATGGCATATAATTATTTACAAAATTCCAGCTAGCTGTACTGGCAGTACCTGCTTTTGTTACAATACCTCACAGCCTGCTATATGTATGAGTATACCTCACAGCCTGGTATATGTATGAGTATACCGCACAGTCTGGTATATGTATGAATACTTCCCATAGCCTGGTATATGTATGACTATACCCCACAGCCTGGTATATGTATGAATGTGCCACACAGCCTGGTATATAAACGAGTGTACCTCACAGCCTGGTATATGTATGAGTATACCACACAGCCTGGTATATGTATTATTATACCCCACACCCTGGTATATGCATGAATACACTCCACAGCCTGGTATATGTATGTGTATACCTGAAAGCTTGGTATGTGTATATGTATATCCCAAAGTGTTGTAAATGAAAGGACAACTAGTGTTGTAGTTTATTGGACATTCCCTGAAAAGGCATACATATATTTTTGCTTTGTTTAACGGTACTCCTAACCTTATTCTGAAGCTTCCCCTTTCTGTGTGTTTGCTAATTTGTCCAGTAAACTGTTGCCCACCAGATTCTCATCTCATTCTGTTTCTCTCTATTCTTTTATGTTCTTTACTTTGCTCACATCTCTTCCAACTATTCTTTCTGTAAATCTCTTTCCATTTCATACTGTTCTACATGTTATTTGCTATCATCTCTATTCTCACCATGCCCTAGTAGCAATTGCTTACTGTGGTCTCCTCTGATTTCACTAATTGACCTGCTAAGATGCTGTGTTCTTACCTCCAATCTACTATACTGCCCTATATGTGGTTGTATAACCACCCCCCCAATACTGAACTATAATGTTATACTTTTACCAGTCTGCATTTTTCCCTACCTCTCCCTACTTTCCTCTATTCTTTTCCATTTGTACCTTCTTTGATCTTTTAGTCTGTCTTATTCTACCACTTTACATCTTTCCTCCTCTCCATATCTTTCCCATTCCTCTAACGTCTGCAGCTTCTTTAAAGTTGCTTATTTCAGTGTTACTCTCCTCCCATTATTGGGCCTTCTTCATTACTGTTAAGACCTGCTTTCCCCCTTTTTCTGTTTTTTTTTTCTCTCTGCCTTGCAATTTCATGTTCCATTTCATCTATCTCAAACATTCCTTTTCTTGCCAGTTTGTGCTTAGTTCTTCCCCCTCCCCTGTGATTTCTAGAAAGATGATACATCTGTCTCACATCTTCTGTCACTCCACTTCCTGTCTTTTTTTGCTCAATAAGTAGCATCATTTATAAATGTAAATATGCAACTTGTAAAAAAAATAAAGCTTTGTGCTGTACTCGATTATTTCTGTTTCTATTACATCTTAGTTATACTATTAGTTAATCAGAAATGCATCTTCTGCAAAATAATTGGTGCCATTTACACACTTAAAATATACAGTAATATAGTGTTTCTTCATTGAATGTAGGCTGTGACTGGATGTCATTGAGGGGGTGTTAGTGACTAAATGCATATAATTTTATCTACTAAATGCACATGTTCAGTAACTCATTGCATGTTTTAATCTTTCTAAAACCTTGGAGCTACTGACTGATAGGTGCCACTTACTAAAACAGTCATAGTACTTTTTAAATGTGCAGATTCCAATAAGTTTCTATCAGTGCATATTTTTATGGCTGTAATAATGCACTAGTGTGTAAGTATTTTTCAGCTTTGCCTAGATGACATAGGTATTTTGTTTGTACAATTGCTTTTCCTTATCACTGCCATCTTATCCAACATATATTGGTTATTTATTGAGTGAATGCCTTGGTAGAGAGGTTTGGGTGCCATTTTCTGGTTAAGGTGAATATAACGTATCAGCCAGTTGATAATCATGTGATATTGTCAGAGTGAATAGAAGTAAAGGTACTGTAGCAGTCTATGCCAAATAAAGTTCTCAGCATAAGATCACAGAGTGGTTAGAAAGATCTGAGAATACAATAATTTTCCAAGTTAACAAGTATCATGGACATTATTTACATATCAGGAAAATAGGTTGTTAGTAAGCTGTGTTGAGTTTGTAGCTGTTGGAGATTGAGGCATTGAATGGTTAGTATTAGGCACCAAGCAATAGGAAGTATGTAAGGCAGTTTGAAGGAGGTTTGCTGCTCTCATGAGATGGCCCATGGCAACAGTGGATCTCTTAGGACTCTCAGAAAGAAAAGACTCCTGCTGCTGTAAAGGATTTGTCCGACAGTACACTGTAGCATGCTGCATAAAGTATTAGGAAATAAAGGTAAGAGGGTAACACTATTTATAAGAGTCCTTACCAAACTGAAGAGGGTAGAGCTATTAGTGGTGGGAGCCCTGTTACCGAACTGAAGAGGATAGAGCTATTAGTGATGCTAGTCATTACCAAAGTTGAAGAGGGTAGAGCTGTTAGTGATGACAGCCCTACCAAACTGAAGTGGGTTGCGCTATTAGTGGTGAGAGTCCTTATCAAACTGAAGAGGGTAGAGCTATTAGCGATGAAAGTCCATAATGAACTGAAGAGGATAGAGCTATTAGCGATGAAAGTCCATACCAAACTGAAGAGGGTAGAGCTATTAGTGATGAGAGTCCTTACCAAACTGAAGAGGGAAGAGCTATTAGCGATGAAAGTCCTTACCGAACTGAAGAGGGTAGTGCTATTAGTGATGAGAGTCCTTACCAAACTGAAGTGGGTAGAGCTATTAGTGATGAAAGTCCATACCGAACTGAAGAGAGTAGAGCTTTTAGTGATGACAGTCCATACTGAACTGAAGAGGGTTGTGCTATTAGTGATGAGATTCCTTACTGAACTGAAGACAGTAGAGCTATTAGTGATGCTAGTCATTACCAAACCTGAAGAGGGTAGAGCTATTAGCGATGACAGTCCTACCAAACTGAAGTGTGTTGCGCTATTAGTGGTGAGAGTCCTTACCAAACTGAAGAGGGTAGAGCTACTAGTGGTGAGAGTCCTTCACGAACTGCAGATGTAGGCTATCTTGGAGGAATTTAAGTGGCAAGAGTGACTGTTTCAGTAGCTCTGTTACAGGAAGACAATAAGAGATAAACAGAGAGAGAAAATGAGAGAGGGAGAAAGAGAAAGAGATGATTTTCTTATATTGTTGACTTAGCAAAAACAGCATATGAAGTTATCTTATAATAGACAGAAGTACAATGGTTAGCATGCTTATGCAAATTATTAGATCTAATAAACATATTATTTAGAATAATCTATAACAATGATGGCGTATCAGGTTCTTTTTGATTAATGAACCACAGAGGGAACCCCATCTTTCTCGCTGTGGAATCAGTTTACCTTTCCCTATTATGGTACATGTCGCAAGGAGAACATCTCAAGAGATCCTGCTCTAAAGCTTAACTTGTTTTAAAATTTAAGACTGGAGTTTTTGAACATGAGATACATAGGAAAATACTTGATCAAGCCAAAAATCAAGATATTTCAAGCTTTCGCAATCCCTTCAAATCAGTAAGAATGTGCATAAGGATGAGGAATTGGATGCTTTAGATGTCAATCATCATGACATCATTATCTACCATTAGAGGAAGGCCTGCCTGAATGGTCAACCAGGATCTAATTAGGACCTCTCCTTTAGTTAAATGTCACAGACAGAATGATTGGAGTTCCTTGAGTATGAGTGGATACAACACTGGGTGGATTATGTTGTGATGAGAAACAGATTAGTAAAAAAAGAGCTTTTCAAAAGTCTGGGTACGTAGCAAATCTTTGTAATGTCTTAAGCAGCTTTCACTTAGTTTTGAGACTATTCATAACCATTTTCTCCTTTCCTACCAACTGACAGTAAAATATAGTTGTAGAATGTAGTTGTAAAGAGCCATTGTTATCAGTAGTTACATTATCTGGCATCACTCAGTCCTCCAAATTATACTGAAAGTTAATCACATTAAATCTAAGAAAGTCAAATAAAAGTCTGTATGTTCATAAAGAGATGAGTTAGGGGACTCAGCACTGACTCTTATAAAACATGTAAGATATTTGGTACTTTTGAAAATGTGCTTGTTCTTTAACTGTAAGACTCCTGCTATAGACATGTGAAGTGAATCAGCCTGTACCCTCTAATCAAGCTAACAGTTTGGAAACCAAGAATGATCACCATGGTCAAAGTGCTTCAAAAAGCCAATAAAACAACATCTTATAAAGAAAAGCTTATGTGAAAGAAAAAGTTAAAATGCAATCCCTCAGCCTAAGTACTACAACAGTCATGTAATTTTATCATCTTAAAAGTACACTAGGCAGCTGAATTATACAAATATGTCATGAGCAAATAAAATCAACAAAAAAGATTTTAGGGTCAAGAGATTTGTTATCAGTGTAAATTTTTGAATCCTTCAGCATTATTACAGATGTAAAGGAAGGCTAGTATTAGAAATGGCAAAAACAGTATCAAATTTGCTCTTCCTTTCTGAAAGTCAACATGTTTCTCTCTAGAATCATGTAGAGGGCATTTTAGGAGTGGACAACGTAATCAGAAAAATTACCTTGGGGTGTACTTTAAATTTTTTGTATTCAGAGACAGCCCTTCCACAGAGCTTTTGCATGAAGATGTGCAGCATTACAGTGTGCTGTCTCCGTGGCCATGCTAAATGCTAATCAGACATGGGGAGAGGCATATGCTAGTTACCAATGTGCTCTCGCTCAGAACTGCCTCCAGCAAAGCATTTACACAGCTGAGTGATTCAGAGAATTGCTCAGCTCCTTAAATAAGCACTCCTGGTAGCACAGAGAGTTTAGGGGTCAGGTAGTAATAGGGGTGTGCACATATGGGTATGTGAAGGGCTATATATGTGAGTGTATGTGGGAGTGTATGTGTGTCTCACTGGGAGGTTGCAGTAGGCAGGGTTAATAAGGGGGTAGGGTAGATGTGTGCATGTGTGCACCTGTATGGGTGACTGGGTGAGTGTGTTCATGAGAGTGATAGAGTAGAGAGGAGTGTGTGTGTGTGTGTGTGTGTGTGTGTGTGTGTGTGTGTGTGTGTGTGTGTGTGTGTGTGTGTGTGTGTGTGTGTGTGTGTGTGTGTGTGTGTGTGTGTGTGTGTGTGTGTGCATGTGTGTGTGTGGTCGTGTGTGTGTGTGCGGTCGTGTGTGGGTGACTGTGTATGTGAGGGGCTTGCATGGCAGTAATACTTTCATAAACTCATAGACTGATAAACAAAGTCTGCAGCATCAACTTAGGGGAATACTAGCCACCAGGGATAACTTTTGATCACCATGCCTTAGTAGCATTTTGGAGCAGGGGAAACAGTAGATGCCATGGATTAACTTACAGTTATGTAAGTTACAGTAATCTCCTCAGCTGGTAATGGTCACTTAGAATCTAACTTTCACATTACATTTTATATAGCTAATTTGTATCAGGGCTGTCTGAAACAACAACTTTGCTATTGTAGTGTAATATTCATATGTAAGATATACGTTTTCTTTTACAAGTATGTTTGTATCTGTATGTTAATACCTTGAAATCTTGTTTGTTGTGCATCTGATGTTTATGTGGAGCTTTTCTCCTTGCGTCTTCACTGAAAAAGGGCTCTGCAGCCAAGTCGGACCAATCTGGTTAACAAATGTCAATAAACAAATAAAATTTACTTTTTCATCTCATGCCTTAATAGCACTTAACCATAACAATGAGAATGGTGTACCAGACACCAGGGAGGACATGGATCAGGGGGATCACTAGACACCAGAGATAACTCTGATGATGTGGAATTACGGGAACACTAGCCATCAGGGAATAACTCTAAAGATGTGAGTTGGGGTGGGCAATTAAACACCAAGGAAAACTCTGATGACATGGGACAGGGAACACTAACCATCTGGGATACTGTACATGGCATGCCTTAAAGGCACTTAATTAAGAAAAAAACATGGAGCAGGGAACCACTAGTCACTAGGGATACAATAAACAGAGCACTAAAAAGGATTCCAAACCTATACTTTTCACTGAGGATATTTGTCCTGTCTGCCCCTAGTAAACACCAAAGATGCAATATGAATAATAATTAAGACCTGGAAAAAAAAGAAAATAACAAAGGGGGAAAAAGCTGTCAATCCTGCACCCTTATGAACAGGAAACATCAGCATTATGACACAGTACTAAGTGATACGTTAACATAGCAATGGTTTGTTTTAACATATAATGAAGATATTCGGCCTTATTCAGTGTCTACAAAAGTATATGAGGTATGAGGGAGACTGATAGGGAACATAAATCATGCTCTCCTAACTCAGAGTGCAAAAAACTAAACATAGCCAACATCAGTGATGGGACAGACATAATCAGGAATGGATTTTTTTTAATTATTCATCTTATAAATTTAGAAAATCATTACAATAACTGCTTTTGCAGTAGCATGCCTTTACTGAATGAGATGAAGTGTGATACTTTGATGTCTGGTATTAATGACTGACTATAATCATCTCTGATTTACCATGGCAGGAAAAAAGGAGACATTAGGTATGTCTTGACAAAACATGGACTAGCATGGAAGATATGCACCGGGATTCATGAAGCTTGGCGCAAGGACGGTGTTAGCCTTGCGCCGACTGTGCGGCATAGAGATAGCACAGCAGCACCACATGCATATTAATGAAGACACACTGCCGCAATGGCCACATGCATATGAAACGTGCGCGAGCACAGGGGGCATGTCCAAGCGCTGCACGGAGGCGTGAACATGTTGGCTGCATATGCGCAACCTAAAATGCTGACTAGTACAGCCTGTCTCTAATAGTAATCACTACTGTCAGTGTCCATGGATACTGAAATGTATGCAAAGCATACAAGACAGTTTTGCGAACACTAAAATAAAAAGTAAACACAAAGGCACGTAGCTGAATATTGGGTCCCCGTCCCTCGAACAAATGACATTTAAAACCCCATGCCCGTATTCCATTGTAGTGTCGATAGTTATATCACGTGGAAGCGAAATGCATCATGTTAGTGCACCGCCAATTGCTAAGCCTAGCCCAATGGTTAGGGGTTACCACCTGTCCCACATTGTGAGGGACAGTCCCCCTCTAGGCAGTTGTGTCCATACCAAAACCATTATAAATGTCAAATGTCCTGCGATTGTAGGACATAATTATGTCCCATATTTTATGTAATAGTCCCATACAATACTTATTTCCGTATGTAAAATACCTAAATGTTACAAGAAACAGAATAAGCAAGTAAACAAAACAGAATAAGCAGCTAAACTTCTAAAATAAGCTTTTATTTAGGCATAAAACTAAATTACTATCCTTTGTACTGACCATGGGTATGTGTTGGCCTGTAAAATCTGATGTGTGTCCTGAAAATGTCCCATCTTGGTCATATGAAAAGTTGGCAACCCTACCAATGGTCAGAGCATTCGCCCAATATCTGCCCATTCGGGGTCCAAGTCATCCCTGTCAGGACAGCCCAAAGATGAATGGGTATTACCCGGGTCTACCTACCATGTCATGAAAGATAAGTATTTGAGTGTACCTATGTGCATGAAGTACAGCATGTGGAAGATCAGAAAGGTAGGGCAGTCCTCACAACCATATTGGTACCAGAGATATGTAGTGTACGCAATGTGTTCTGTTGACTGTGCCATGGGCCATCAACCAGAGAAGGGATGGATGGTGTCTGTGGAATATGGGGGTGGGGGGTGAAGGTAATGTAATAATTCACCAAGGGGAGACTGGGTTGGATGCACAATAGGTGAACTGGAGGTGTACGAGGGAGCATTGGGTGAATCAGAAAGATAACCAAAGAACAAATATTCACATCCGCAATACAACCTGACAGGCCATACTGTAGAACACAATCCCACAAACATATGAACATTAAATGTGCGATACACATGTACAGAAACGTTACCGGCACATACCCACATAATGGTCTGGCCTGAACTGAGCCATCCAACCCCAACACACATTCATAATTGAATACCCATCATCCCCTCCACAGCACACCACCCCCCCTTCCTGAACGTCCACCAAAACCACCCATACTCGGGCTGCTAGCTCGGCGCAGCCATATCTGCACATAGTGACCCCTACTCATATCTAGTAGGCAGTCTCACCCTAGGCAGTCTCAGGATTGCAAACTATGTATCCCTTGCATGTATAACCCTACCTTATTTTTGTAAAGCCAAAGGAATCAAGGTCATCGGTCCCCACAATTTTTAGATATCCCTCATGGGATAAGTATCTGTTCTAAACATTAGACTTGGTGTCACAACACGATGTCCAGTCCTGTAGACATCTGGACACAAGTTGTATGAGCAGTAGTTATCCACAAGACTGCTCAGCCTCCAGCTGGTCCTGTAGAACCTACAACCCGGGATTAAACATCTGACCATGATGCATGTCTCCCCACGTGCATTATCGGGAATATATACCTTACACATTGGCATAGTGGCAGTCGGATATAGGGTGATTAAGGCACTTCAAAGCAAACATAAGTAGGGTTATCACCTGTCCCACTTTGCGAGGGACAGTCCCTTTTTGGGCAGTTGTGTCCTGACCAAAAATAATACAATGGCAAATGTCCTGTGATTGCAGGAAATATTTATGTCCCATTTTTCATGTAACAGTTGCATAAAACAGTTATTTCTGTATGTAAAATACTTAAATGTTACAAGAAACAGAATAAGCAACTAAACTGCTACAAGAATAAGCTTTCATTTAGGCAAATAAGTAAAGTTCTAATGTTTGTACTGACCATGGGTATTTGTTGGCCTGTAAAATCTGATGTGTGTCCTGAAAATGCCCCACTTTGGCCATTTGAAAAGGTGGCAACCCTAGATGTAAGCGGGTATGCAAGCGTGTATGCGCAATGATAAGTGGTGGTGATTCAATGGTATGGGAAATGTAAATAAGCATGTAGCTGTATATGCATGTGTATGTACAGACTGATATATATATATATATATATATATATATATATATATATATATATATATATACACATATATGTAGATATGAAGAATGAATATGGTCTCAATATAGCAGTCATAACGAATGTAAAGGGAAACAGCAGCGGAACCCCCCCGTAATATTTAATGCTGTTATATATCAGGATGGCCAGAGGTGAGCACACCTCTGCATCCCCAACCACAGGTAGGACACTAAAAGTGGAACTAACAATGTCCCCATGCTAAGTCTGACTTTCAACTAGGTACATAGCAGTCACAGTCCCTATTCGGACAAGCCTAAACCCAGATGACAACATGAACACCCTGACAATCAAACACATGTATGTGCCAGGACTATAGGCTTTGGAGATCTGAATATCCTCGGAGTGAGTCAACATGCGGTGCGGGTCCAGAGCAGTAGGGAATAGGGAATGGTGCATGTGTAGTAGTGCGGTTTTCCCAACAGGAAAATGGATGCCTGCTGTGTTAGTGAAGTGTTGAGTCGTGTGTTTGGGTAACTATGAACCATGGGTATACATATAAATGAAGCAGAACACCAATAGTGCAGTGGCTAGAGCATCCGACTATCGAGCAGACATTGCCGGTTCGACTGCAGCACACACCATTTATGATGCGTAATCCATATATGAGCATATCTTGCTAATTTTATGTTGTATAACGATATAATACCAATTAAATGTGAACTGGGGTGACGTATCATAGTAAGAATGTAGACGGATTTTGCATGACGTGAATCGGCGGTTAAACGGAAAACCGCAGCTGAAAAGTGTTGTACTCACTCTTTGTCCAATGGCCCTTGTTCCGCCCAGCAACACAATATACCATGTGGGCCAGGCCTGACGCCAGGACCCTACACATCACAATCAATGTGATTTACCACTAAGTCATGGCAGTTATACCTAACGTCGATGTCATCACAAACGTAGCAGACAGCACAGTCATTCAACAGTATGATCAAAGTAATTAAATCATATAGATGTGTATGCATGCATACTTATACACACACACACACACACACACACATATATATATATATATATATATATATATATATATATATATATATATATACATATAGGGTAACCACCTGTCCCACTTTGCGAGGGACAGTCCCTTTTTGGCCAGTTGTGTCCTGTACACTTAGTGTCAAATGTCAGATGTCCTGAGATTTAATGACAAAAATATGTCCTATATCTATGTAATAGTAGCATAAAACAGTTATTCTGTATCCGAAACACCTAAATGTCATAAGAAACTGAATAAGCAACTAAAATGCTACAAGAATAAGCTGTCAATTAGGCATAAAAGTGAGGTCCTGTCCTTTGTACTGGCTGTGGGTATGTGTTGGCCAGCAAAATCTTGACATTTGTAACAAATAAGTCCCACTTCGGCCATCTGAAAGGGTGGCAACCATATATATATGGGCGGCGCAGTGGTGCAGTGGTTAACGCTGTCACCTCACAGCAACAGGTTCTTTGGTTCGATTCTCAGCTGGGGCGCCTTCTGTGTGGAGTTTGCATGTTCTCCCTGCATTCGCGTGGGTTTCCTCCGGGTACTCCAGTTTCCTCCCATATTCTGAGACATGCTTCTGGAGCATTTCTCCCCGGGCCTCCGCTGAAAACAGGATCTGTGGGACCAAGTCAGACTTTCCCGGTCAACAAATGTTAAATAAATAAAAATAAATAAATAAATATATATATATATATATATATATATATATATATATATATATATATATATATATATATATATATACATACACACACACAGAACGAACATGGGAACAAGACAGCAATCATAACGAATGCAAAGGAATATAGCTGGCCAGAGGTGGCCAAAATCCCTGCATCTCTAACCACAGGTAGGATGCTAACAGTGGGAGTAACCTTGTTCATGTGCAAAATCTGACTTTCAAACAGATACAGGGCTGTTCTGGTTCCCAGTTGGACAAGCCTAAACCCAGATAACCACATGAACACCCTGACAATCAAACACACGTATGTGCCAGGACTATAGGCTTTGGAGGTCTGAATATCCTCAGAGTGAGTCAACATGCGGTACGGGTCCAGAGCAGTAGGGAATAGGGAATGGCGCATGTGTAGTAGTGCAGTTTTGCCAACAGGAAAATGGATGCCTGCTATGTAAATGAAATAATGAGGCGTGTGTTCGGGTAACCCCAGGAAACACAAGTATGTGCAAATATACATGGCGGTAGACCCTGTGAATACACGAGGCAGGACAAAATGTGTGTAGGGCCCAAAACGCTCTGGAGAGGGCAATGTGTAAAGCTGTGTCATGGCTGCGATAACAAGTGGATAATGAATGTTACACGTGTAAATTCAACATGGGTAGGGTGGAGGAATTATGGGTATGCAATTATGGATCCAGGCATGCCAGGGTTGGATGGCCCGGTTCTAATGGACTGTCACGTGGAGGTCAGCTAGTTCGTAATAGGTATATATGCATACACACATGCAGACAACAATATGTTGAAGTACATTCTCTGTAACACATGCATTGCATTTGTTGACATAAATAATAAGAATGTGCACATACAAACATCGACAGTAGATGGAATAATAGGCTGCGCAAAAGAGGGACGGGTCGAATCACACTATCACATTCCAATTACCATCAGTAATCCTTACATGAACATATTGCGACATCTGTCCTCTGTATAATGTGCTAAATACCGATTACAAGATAACTGGAGTGAAGTGTCTGTGTCATAATGAATTAAGCACTAGTATGCTGGTGAAGCATATATAAACACCATTACGCATGTGTAAGTGCATATGAGTGGGGAATGTATTGACACACAGATGTGTATATATATATATATATATATATATATATATATATATATATATATATATATATAGATATATATAGATATATATATAAAATCATATATATATATATATATATATATATATATATATGTATGTATATGTATAGACACACACACACACACACACACACACACACACACACAGATCTATATATATATATATATATATATATATATATATATATATATATATATATATATATATATAAACAGCAAGATATGAATATACATGTATGCATACATATGCATATATATCTGTGTATATTAATGTAAATATATATATATATGTTACAGTAAATATATACATGTATATACCTAGGTTATGTTACAACAGTTACGGGTAACATATGTCAGACCGGGCATATGTTGGTCGGAGGTCCATTCAACAAACGTCTACCTTCCACCCCCCCCAGCTAGGCCAGTGAGACATACAAACACGCAATAAAGGTAAATACAACACTGCTTCCCAGACCACCGGCAGGAAACTACCATTTGGAGAGATATATAAGGTCTACACTTTAAACATGGACAGCAATGTCCCTTGTGGGACACCAAAAACTTTGTTCTTCCAGGCAACGCCAGTAAAGATTACTGCGACCAGGATGTAGCTGTACACGGAACAGTAGGTTGTGCAAGCCTGATAACACATGGGTTGACACAATGTACGACGTGTCCCAACACAGGGAGAGTGAGCAGTGTGTAGGGGTGTGTTCAAACCCCACCTGTGCCCAAAGTAAGGATGAGTGCTGTAGAGTAGTGGCAGGTAGGGGAATTATGGGTATGCAATTATGGGCTGGCAGACACATATTAGGACTGCCCCGTGGATGTAAGTAATATTCCGATGTGGGTATAGCAGATGCCCATACCTCCCAATCCTTAAGAGCACATCTACTGGATAGTCCGTAAATCATTGGGGGAATACATAGGGACCATATAATTGAATTGTCCAGGGACATCCGTGATTACAAATCAGAATCTAACACAGTCTCAACTAAACCCACCTAGAACTAGTGATATTACGTAAAAGTCCTAAACAGCATGTACCTCAGACAATGTGTATGAATACATATGTGCTCTGGGTCCGTCAATGTGTCAGGTTAATAGCACCAGCCTTCTAAATGTGTCCCTGATGTTGTTATACAGTGTCCCTGATTCAGTGTTCATTCTTCCCCATTCGTATGAGAGGCCTGCTAGTGAGAGAAAGCGCATGTTCCGCCGACTGCCTTAGAAAGATGATAGAATAATAGGGTTGGGGTTACCACCTGTTCACCTTTGCAAGGGACACTCCCCTTTGGGCAGTTGTGTCCTGCAAAATGTAATTATGGCAAATGTCCTGTGATTTAGGGCAAAGATTTCCTATATTGTCTGTAGTAATTGCATAAAACAATTACTTTGTACCTGAAAAACCTAAATGTTATAAGAAACAGTATAAGCAACTATAATGCTACAAGAATAACCTTTTATTTAGGCAAAACAGTGAAGTACTCTCCTATCTTTTGACTGTGGGTATGTGTTGCCCTGCAAAGTCTGATGTCTCTACATACAGGTAATATAGTGTTGCCACCTTTCCAAATGGCCAAAGTGGGACATGTTCTGTAGAAATGTCAGACTTTCCAGGACAAAACATACCTACAGCTATGCATAGTACAGACTTATACTTATTTGCACAAATAAAAGCTTAATCTAGTAACATTTGAATTGCTTATGCTAGTTCATATAACATATAGAAGTTTCATATATAAAATAACTGTTTTATGCAACTATTAAAGAAACGCAGAATATAATATTGTCCTGTAATCAGGACATTTGCTATGTCTTGATTATTATCGCAGGACACAGCTGCCTAAATAGGGACTGTCCCTCACAAAGTGGGACAGGTGGTAACCTTAAAGTCCCACCTTGGCCTATTGAAAAGGTGGCAAACCTATAACAGGTATGCGGTAGCATGACTCAGCCGACGGATGTGGCTCCCACAACCTAACTACTTGTCTGTATTGAAGAGTCTCGGTTCCCATGTATCAGTCAGATGGGAGCAGATTGTATGAGGAACACACAAATAATATGATTAATTCACTGTAGAGGCTGCTGATTCCGTACAGGCGAACGCCATGCTGTCGCCTAATGGGCAGCTATTCCTGATACTGTAGTCGTGTAGTCCAATGTAATAGGCATCACAAGGTGGGAGCAGATTGTATGAGGAACACACAAATAATATGACTGATTCACTGGACAGGCTGCTGATTCCGTACAGTCGAACGCCATGCTGTCGCCTAATGGGCAGCCATTCCCGATACTGTAGTCATGTAGTCTGATGTAATAGGCATCACAAGATGGGAGCAGATTGTATGAGGAACACACAAATAATATGATTGATTCACTGGACAGGCCGCTGATTCTGTACAGTTGAACGCAATGCCGTTGCCTAATGGGCAGCCATTCCCGATACTGTAGTCATGTAGTCTGATGTAATAGGCATCACAAGGTAATATTGTGGTCCTTGCTCCCACCCAGGGGTGTGAGTGACAGATGCAAGCACCAATGTCGGTGCATTTGCAAGTGCGGGACTGAGCGGGTGTATGCATGTTTGGCTACCAGTATGCAAGAATTGCACTGGTAAAGCAATGTAGAGGCTAACTGAGTGTAAGAAGCTGTAACCAGAGGTCAGCAGTGCTTAACACCGCGCAAACCCATGCACACCAGCTCCCAACTGCTTTAATATGCCTTACTCCCTCTGTATCCAATGGGCTTGTTCTGCCCAGCAACCAAATAAACGTCCTTTGCAAGGGTCAGAAACATGACCCTGCATACACAGCTAATGTGTATTACCAATACGCTATGGCACATATACAGACAACGGACAGTACCACAAACATATCATACAGCGCAGTCATTCAACAGTATAGGAATGTATCCCATCATGTAGACGTATATGTGAGTGTTTATGTCCAGCATATAGGTACATACATATATAGAGATATATCAGGAACATACCATGTGGCAACAAAGCATTACAAACGAATGAAATGGGAAACACCAGTGACACCTGTATTATGTAGTGGTGTTGCTCTATGTGATCTCAAGACTCCCTCAGACAGACATGTGTCAGTCATACACACAAACAATTGTACATTGGCCGTATACATCACTCTGTGCATGTAATGTACATTAATACAACAGTACCTGTCCAATCATTATGTGTGAACAGTACTCTTGCAAGGTGCTGTGTGCAACATCGTCATCATGATAAAGGTAAATGGGGTAACCACAGAGGGACCAGTAGTGTTGTGTGTAAAATGGGGCCATCCTCATCACGTGTACCTGAACCATGTAGGAGTGATGTGAATACCAGGATTGTGCACCTGAGGGACAGGGGTAAGGATAACAGGAGTATGTTGTGATGCATATTACAAGGGTTTCATGTGTCCAGTGGGCACATGTGTGTAATGGACATCTACGTATAGGGCAGATGTTGTCCTAGGAGCTGATTGGCCTTATGTTTCCATAGGTGAGGGTCAGATGTTGGGGAAGGAGTGTAGGTATGGTCATGGAGGATAGGTAGGATCACAGAAAAGACAGCATACAGGGTTGGTATATGACACATGTGGGGGGGGATACACCCCAGATGGGGATGGGTGTTCAGCATTCACAAGCCCATGGGAACAGTGGGATGGAGGTCCCCAGCCATGGGCAACTGCCACTGCACCTACACAGCTGCAAAGGAGGCATTGCTGGGGGCTGTCCAGGAGGGGCAGCATCACCCTGTAAATGTGACACTCCGCCCTTGAGCTGGCATATCTGGCTTAGGAACCCCTTAGTGAGCCACCAATGCAACATGTCCAGGACTGCACAACAGCAGACATGTACCTGTCTGGTCTTGCTCCCAGGGGGGGACATGCTCTATCCTCAGTGGTGCTACCACCAGAAGGTGGTGCAGAGCCAACAGAGGTTGATGTCTATGGCTGGGCCCCAGATGTGTTAGTGCCTGGTGCCATAGTCAGCTGAAGTGGGACAGGAGGTTCTGCCGGGACCTCTCAACCCATTCAGCCTATAATGTTGCATTTTAAACCCACATATGGCTTAGTGATAGACAACATCATACAGGATTACCTACAACAGTATGCATAGATATCACCGGCAACCCAACACAACAGATGGTATACATTTGCAGAGGGAGCACAACACATGCATATATACTGCATGCCATCTGTACAATGTGTAGTAGACGTGTGACTGCAGCTATGAACAGTTGCCCATTATTGGCTTGTCACTGGGAACACCAGACAGTGTCTGTCATACCACTGTCTCATGTGACACATGTCCAGTCAGGAATGTGATGGCAGTAACACATCCCTATCATCATGTACTGTCTGCAATCCTCACACCATGCTTCTACTGTGCATAGATGTGTGTTCAGTGTGTAACACAGGAAACAAATGGCTGCACACAGTGACTAGTTCACAGATGGCCCTACAGATGGGGGTCCCTCATGAACAGAGTACTGTCATGTCTGTATTATAACATGCAGAATAGCCATTACCACACATATGTAGTCTCAATGCAGCATAGCTACACTTACATGCTGCAGTCATGTGTGGCACATCACCCTCCTGTCTTTAGGCTATTTCCCACTGTGGAAAATGATTGAGGTACATCCAGATATCATCTGTGATGCCGTGTCAGAACACCACATCCAGGTACCACTCACAGTGACTGTCATGGCCAAATAACAACATGTTTTCCCTAGATAGTGTATTGTGTTTATCATGTAGATGGCTATGGGAACACCATCACAGCTGTACCACATGCAATCAGCTAGAGGAGGACTGCAATAGGTGCAGAGGCCATCACCTGACCATGTCCATCACTTACAATACACATGCTGCTGCTGTGCAGGTGTACTCCTTCACATCCACCAGAGAGTGTGTGGGAGGGACAGGCAAAGTACACCAGGAAAGGGCTTGGAGACTTCACCATAAGCATCATCTGCCACATGCCGAACAGTACAGGGGTCAAACCCCTGACTGACTACTCATTACTATTACATGTGCATGACATTACTACATGTGCCACAAAGGCGACATGTTGCTGTGCTGTAAGAACATATATGTGTGTAGGTGAGTGACATCTGCAACAGAGATATAGTAGACATACATTAGGTGTGGCACACATGGCTGTCCACGTGAATGGATGCCATTGTCACCACAACCACACTCTCTAAAGGACACACATTGACACCTGTGCCAGGGCCACAAATACACAATGTAACTACTTAGTTTGCCACACTGCACAGTAATGCATAGGACCACATGCACCACAGGGGATATCTGGAGGTTCTATGGGCTATGGCATGTGAAAGTGCTTGACATCTGTTGGTATGCCAATGAGGGTTATACTGGGAGTGACTGTGGTTGGAAGCATCACAACCCACATGCAGACACAGGGTGCCAGTACTGGCATGCAGGTATGCATTGCTTCATGGGTGTGTAGTGGCTGGCTGTGCAAGATGGCTGTACAAGGCTGGGTGAGTGGTAATCCTTGGAATCGCGTCACCCAGCAATGGTGTGCAGTGCAGGGGTGTTGTGTCTGCAATGTCCCACACAGATGGGTACTGCATTATCTGGCCTGACATCCTGGTTAACAATGTGTATAGCCATAGCTTTGTAATGCATGCCATGTCTGTGTTTGATAGTCCTTCACATGGACATTGCCTGGGATGTGCATGTCCCACAATACTGTACAGTGACTTATACAGGTGTACTTGGTTTGGCAGCCACATGTTGTGTACACAGCCTGTTATCCCCCGATATGCCAATACTGGCCCGGTGTGGTGAAACCTGCTTATAGTGAGCAGGTTGACCCTGCACCTGCATGAATAGTATGATACAGGTATTCTGTGGTGTCAGTGGCATGGGTCCATACAGGGCACATGTGTACAGCATTGTCTGGCCTCTTTGGATCACATTTGATGGCACCGCATATGTTGCAGGCATTCAGTGTGGAACATAGTGAAGGCACAATGTCCGCATATATGTGCCTATTGTACCACTGTACAGGGTGCCATGTCCTCTGCAGGCCACTGCATTCACACCATGCCTACTATCTGTCATCAATGTGCATGGTACTAGCAACATAGCGGCATACCCTAGGCAAGTTTGTTTGTGCATGGCACATGGGTGTGGGGCATATATCGGGTACTAGTAGGGCTGCATACTTTGTTCACCAGGCCTTTTGCCAGATGTATGGGTATGTCTTGCCAACACAGTCCCATGGCTGACTGACAGCTGCACTACTTGTGAGGTGGCTAATGTGTCATAAGACGAACACCATATAGGAAAACTACAAAATCCGCTCGCAAACATGTCCAATGGTAAGACAATCAGAGCCACCTCTACACAGGCTCTGACAGACAAACACACACTTGCCATGTCCTCTATACAAACCCCTACCTTATCACACTGCAGAAATACGTGTTTAGGGCATGTGCTACTGCGAATAGTGGGTTGCGGCATGCCTACAGGTGTAGGCCTAGGTGGGTGACAACAGCAGGAATGACAAAGGTGGTCATGCAATTTGTACAGAGAGTGCATACTCTACAAAGCACTGTACTTGTCTCACGCAGGCAGACACACACACACACACACACACACACACACACACACACACACACACACACACACACACACACACTTGGCATGTCTGGGATTAGAACACCGACTGAGACACAGCACTCCCAGAGGTGTATTTGTAGATGGGTGACATCATCAGCCTTGCCAAAGGTGGGTATAAGAAACGTATGGAGTGTGAGCAGTCTAAAAGCATTACTCAGTCCTCAGGCATATGGGGACACACACACACAGCAAGTCTGGGATTAGAACACCGACCTAACTACATTATTACACTACAGCATTACGCAGTTATAGAATGCGCTACCAAGATTACTGAGACACAGCACTCCCAGAGGTGTATTTGTAGATGGGTGACATCATCAGCCTTGCCAAATGTGGGTATAAGAAATGTATGGAGTGTGAGCAGTCTAAAAGCATTACTCATTCCTCAGGCAGATGGTGACAAACACACCCACACACGGCAAGTCTGGGATTAGAACACTGACCTAACTACTTTATTACACTACAGCATTACGCAGTTACAGAACGCGCTACAGAGATTACTGGGACACAGCACTCCCAGAGGTGTATTTGTAGGTGGGTGACATCATCAGCCTTGCCAAAGGTGGGTATAAGAAATGTAAGGAGTGTCAGCAGTCTAAAAACATTACTCAGTCCTCAGGCAGACAGGGGCACACACACACACATGGCAAGTCTGGGATTAGAACACCGACCTAACTACATTATTACACTACAGCATTGCGCAGTTACAGAACACACTACCAAGATTACTGGAACACAGCACTCCCAGAGGTTTATTTGTAGATGGGTGACATCATCAGCCTTGCCAAAGGTGGGTATAAGAAATGTATGGAGTGTGAGCAGTCTAAAAGCATTACTCAGTCCTCAGGCAGATGGTGACAAACACACACAGGGCAAGTCTGGGATTAGAACACTGACCTAACTACTTTATTACACTACAGCATTGCCCAGTTACAGAATTCGTTACTGAGATTACTGGGACATAGCACTCCCAGAGGTGTATTTGTAGGTGGGTGACATCATCAGCCTTGCCAAAGGTGGGTATAAGAAATGTAAGGAGTGTGAGCAGTCTAAAAGCATTACTCAGTCCTCAGGCAGATGGTGACAAACACACACAGGGCAAGTCTGGGATTAGAACACTGACCTAACTACTTTATTACACTACAGCATTACCCAGTTACAGAATTCGTTACTGAGATTACTGGAACATAGCACTCCCAGAGGTGTATTTGTAGGTGGGTGACATCATCAGCCCTGCCAAAGGTGGGTATACGAATTGCATGGAGTGTGAGCAGTCTAAAAGCAATTTACAGTTCTCTGGCAAACGGGGACAAATATACACATGCCAGTGGTGGGAACGGAACACCTGCCTATTTACAGATCACTATTACTGTACTACATACTTATGAGTTGCGCCACACAGACTACACATTTCAAGGATGTCATTATGACCTTCTAGGAATGCGGACATCAACAGGAATGCTGGCAGTTAAGATGTACATACCTGTGAACCTGTGTGTTTAAAGTAGGAATCCATCCTGACCTGGAGTATGCCCATCTGTGGAATGGACGACGAATACTACCAGTATACAGGGTTTCAATGGCCATGCCCATACACAGAGGCACATAACTGACACAACGTGTCACTGGGCATGCTCACACACTTAGTAGCTCAGTGCTGTTCGGAATGCACTATGTGTCCATCTACACAAGGTTATACTGGGCATGCTCATACACTTAGTAGCACAGGGCTGACTGGGATGCACTCTGATTCTAAACACAGAAGGCCACAGTGGCCATGCTATTACAGGTAGATGTAAAGAACACATTGTAATGGGCTCTGGTCTTAGTAGCTGTCATTGTTAGCAGGAACACTGCTCTACATATATTTGACACCGGTCTTTTACGCAATGTCTGCTGCTGTCCATCACCTTAGATGTACCATCCTATATCAAGCACAATATCACCACTCACAGTGATGTCTTGCTTGGAGTGGAAACTGCTTGACCAACACAATGAGCCTTGCTAGAGGTGGCAACTGTTTGAACAACACAATGAGCCAATGTCCTGCTGTAAGTACGAGGTTGTCCAGTGTCTGTCATTGTGGGATGACATGACTGACAGTAGACAGGCCTTTGACACATATCCCATGCATCCATGATTCAAGGGAGTGGGGATAATACCCAAGATGCATCCGCCCATACAGTGCCATTCCAAGGCAAATGTCCTAAGCACAGGATAACACCCTGACACCTACAAGACAACTGCATTGTATGCTTATGTTAACCAGTGCTAGATGTGTAGTGTCCATAAGTACAGCTGCTCACTGTAGATCCAACAATGGGGAGTACTGACATCTGTGCAGTGAGGAACACCTGTCTGATGGCTCTGTAGTGCACAATAGCACTACCACCATTTATCTCAGAACCAGACATGTGAGCCATAACACAGGTATGGACCGCTCCAGGTGGTGGTGTCCCCACATATATAGAGGCCACTCACATGTACTGACCGGTACCTCCACGAAAGGCATCACAGATGAGTCATATGCAGGACACAGTGTCACATGCTGCATTCTAGGATGTAAACCTCAAACACCACCATGCCCTCAGATCACTAACACGCATCCATACATGTTGTAGGACATATAAGAGTACACCACCATGTGACCCTTGACCAGTGGATTGTACCAAGCTCTACATCAACTGTAGGGAGTACCCATGTACTGACACAGTTGCATCATGTCTTATACAATGCAATGATACCACTGTCTGTAACCAGGTCAGTTGTACACATACCAGGGCCCCTCGGTAATTTACAGCATTAGCAGATGACTATTGCTGTACACCAGTACACACCCTCATGTATGGATATGGCATACATGTACCTGCCCTGGGTATGTACATGCCCCACACACAGACACACACACACACACACACGCACACACACACACACGCACATACACACACACACACAACATAAATGTAAATAGCATAGCTGTTGTCCTTTCTGCAAACAGGTGGCTACAGCCATTACACACATGCACATGGAATGTAGGTCCATGGCTGCTGAATGCTAACAGTACTTAAGGTGTGATATCAGTGTTGACAGAGATAACATTCCCTCTGTACCGGTCACCCATTACACCTATCATATGATACAACAGTCCATGTGTCATGTATCTCATTACACATGTCCACCAATTGTAATGCCTACAAATATGCCCAAATGACAGGATTGTAGGACCTACACACATGTACATGTACTGTTGTGTGTTCAGATAACATGCGTGTGCAGTTGCTCATGTATGCAGGTGACATGTATCCTAGTACATCATGCAGTTGCAATGCAGCCTCAACATTGCCAACTGTATATGGTGATATGCTGAATGTACGAAAGATGTACCTCAGGTATGGACAGATGTGTGGAAATAACTAAGTGGTGGGGCATCTTTGCAGATGGATGTTTGCTGAGGACAGCTCACAGGTGTGTCACAAGCAGTCCTACAATAACCTGTGTAACCGGTAAGCAATGGTTTCGTTAATTGAAGGACATAACACACAACTTAGACAGCGGTCAGGGTGACAGCCAAGGTAAGTCACTTGACACCTGTTAACAGTTATGATGTCCCATAAGCATATATCAGCACTGTTGCCAAAGAAAGTGTCAGTACACTTTGTAACACGTGCAATACTGCTGTAAGTCTGTCATACATATCATGAGCTAGGCAGGTCTTTGATTCACAGTACTGGCATGTGTGATTGCGTGTGTCCATATATATCATGTATGGTGGGGAATACATCTCAATTGTTATTCACTTTCTGGTACACCAGTGTACACATCTGTGCAGACTGCAATGTAGAAAGCAGGACATAGGCAGGGGTGTGTATCTCACACATGTGAGGTATCTGTATTTGTGTGACATTGATGTATTCAGTACTGAATGCCACAGTGTGTGTATATGTGTGTGTGTGTGTGTGTGTGTGTGTGTGTGTGTGTGTGTGTGTGTGTGTGTGTGTGTGTGTGTGTGTATGTATGGCTGTCTGGTCCCTAGAGTGAGGATGTATGTTACCATACTGAACTGATAACACCCCTCCCCCCATCCAGGCGATGCAATCTACTATCCGTGTTGATGTCTCCGATCTTAGGCCATACTGACTACCTGTACATGTGTATTCTCTGTGGCTCATTGTGCAGGTGCACAGTACTGTAATGTTGATTTGCACATAGGCAGGGGTCCTCACCTCACCAGTAACAACTGTGTGCGAGTGTGTGTTACTGTGTTGGTGAATCTGTAAGTGTGTGGGTGTGTTACTGTGTCACTGAATACATGTGTGTCAATACCTGAGTGTGTGGGTGCAGTTGTGTGTTGGCTTCTTGTCATGGGAATGTATATTACTGCTTCCCAATGAGGCATCACACTTCCCACTGGCCTCTACCCTTGTAATCAGCTAGACCGCTCTCTTACCTCACCAATCCATGTAACTGTACCTGTGATGTCACCCTTTATGGATGTCATGTCTGTAGCCACAGTAGCGTAATACACAGCTATCATGCTCTTGGATCAGTAGACATGTTTGGAACATGGGACATTCTCACTGTTGTGTGGCAGCTACATGGTGCATGCTGGTATATTCATACATACCTGCAAGTAGTCCACATTGACATATGGGACACTAACTGCAAACACTGACATCCACCGGCGCATGCAATTAGACCTGAAGGAGGACAGCAGAACATCATGACCAACATGCAGTTACTGTTGTTACACAAGACACATACTGTTAACAGTATGAAATACATTGTACACCTGTAGTACATGGTATGTCTTCTGCCTGTCAACAGTACTCAACAATTGTAAACTACACTTATCTTCCTAGTCTGTTCACCCTGTGCATCAGACCATATGAGCATGTCCCTGCACTGATGGTGTGGATGTCAGGGATGCAGCACAGGCATAATCATATGCACAGGGTGATAATGTTTGCCAGAGGCCTAGGCTGCACCATTGGATGACATCATGTGTGTCGATTAGGGCCTTTGATCTAATTGGGCTTGTGTGGATGTTATGCATGTGTGTGTTGCGGTGCCTTACATATGTTTCCAGTGTGTGCGTGTATGTATGCACACAGTTCTGGCATGTGTCTGGCCTACACAGGGGTATTATCGACAGCTGCAGACTGTACAGGCAAGGTTTTACAGTTCACGATGTCTGGCCACGAACATGTGACCTGTGCCTGCCAGGGGTTGCACGGGCATTAGCAGGCAGAGGTGCAGATTGGGTACTGTCTGATGTTACTTGTCCACTGGAACCGTGTCTCTGTTGGGACCATCCTGGGCCATGTGCACATGGCCTGCTGTGTCATGGTGTGGACAGCACAGCACCAGCTGCACTGCTGCTGCTACCACACACTATGGGAGCGGACATGTGAGGTAGCTCGTACACGTAGACCTGAAACAGATGATGTAGCAGGCCTATGTCCACATGCCTGATGCCTCACTCCTACCAGATGTTCCAACACAGACAGCTCATGCTCGCGGATTGTCATGCCACGGTCAAGGACTCCAACCATGTCACCCAACCATCTATCCAAAGCTTCAGCAATCTGCTGTTGAGCATTTACCATTGCCTGGATGTTGTTGTTTAAAGAACAGACAGTAGCCCTCTGAAGCCTCTGGTCTTCTCTGTTGTGCCATTCAGCATGTGCCTGTGCCTCCATTACAGCCTGAAACATGCATCTGGTGACGTCAGCTGCTGCACTCTGTCTTGCAGGAGCATGTTGGCCAGAGGTCCTCCTATGAGCAGAACTGGCCATGTGCCTGTGTGGGGCACCACCAGTCAGTTGGCTGACACCATGGTGTGTAGGCACACCTTCCATAGCCCCGACACTTTCCTGTTCCAAGCTACCACATGCCAACTGTCCTTCCTCTATGGCCACTGGTGATGGGGTATGTGCAGGCATGGGATCTGTGTGCGGGGATGAGGAGGATATAGCTGGAATGGCAACCAATGGCACAGTTTCAGCCCCTGACAACTCTGCCTGTGCCTCAATCATACGTTCATCATCACTGCTAGAGTCTGTGGGGACACTAACATCAGATGTACCGCAGGAGGGCAAGACACCTACATCACCTGTGAGGGCAGACAAGAACTGTACATTACAATCTATAGAATAGACACACACACACACACACACACACACACACACACACACACACACACACACACACACACTCACACACACACACACACGCATGTGATTTGACAGAAGGCATGCAACATGCATGTGTTACGACAGACGGCATGCAGCGCAGGCAATAATAGTGGTAGTTATCATACATCCCTGGGTTGCACACAACAGTATGCATGTGTCATAGCAGATGGCATGCAAATTACACAGTCATAGTAGTAGTTAACATACATCCCTGTGTTACACCATGTAGACCAGCACAGGTTAACAGTACACCTGCCTGATATATATTATGACATGTGATCTGCTGACGTGTGCAATGACATGCATACATGTTTAACACAATGGTGTCCTGTCAAATATACAGTGGGGTAATGGTGTCCCAATGCAGTGTTGTGTGTCCGCCCTACAGATATACTGCACATTTAGCTGATGTGCATGGCCATTGCAGGAAATCATGAGGCATCTCTATTGCTATACAGTGTGAGTTGCAAACACAGTTCATAGCCATGACTGTGTTCAGATACAATACATATATACTGTGGAATGTGACCCACATCACTGAAGTGTATACACACTAAACCATGATGTGGAATGTGTGACACAGGTCACTGAAGGGTATACGGATGACACCCCTGCACATCTGTAACCATATTGCTGTTGCCTGGCAACTATGGCCAGACATGGCGAACACATCGGTACACCATGTCCCACATGACATCTGTGTACCACACACACACACACACACACACACACACACACACACACACACACACACACACACACACACATGAGGATCAAGTTGACACCAGCAAGGGGAATGTACTGTATCTGTGGGCTGATGTGGATACTGTACAGGTGACTGCTGTCATGTTGTGACACCCTCAAGATGTTAAACACATCTTATATGGTGGATTGATGTCACGCCTACAGAAGATGTGCATAGGCCTGTAGGATGTCTAGTGTTCCACATCTACAATTTAACCATTACACAAAGGCCATAGTTGGACCATGTGTAGCCATTGTACGACAGGGTGTACACACAAGCACATCATGTCTACTGTGTGTGTGTTGCTTCATGTCTCTGGCCATCCTCCATGGCCATGTGTGTACATGTGTTGGCCAAATTATTGTGATGGACGTCTATTTCACATGTCTGCGTTGTCCCATATGACATACACCCATAGGTGTCATATACTCCACTGATGACAGGGTTATGCAGGCAAAGGGTGGCATGTGGGATATGTTTGCAGGTTAGTTAGGCAGTGTTGCAGCCAGGCCACTAGATGTCATGGGCATGTCAAGATAGCACATCGCATTGTGTGACATTCATAACAGAGCTATGATCCACACCAGTGAATCCTGTGGACTGGCCATACTCCAGCCCACTGTGTAGTACTGTTTGTATTCCCCACATGTGTAGTTATGATCTGTAGTGCATGTCCCTACAGTGAACAGCACCTCCACCATTGTATGCACAGCTATCCACACATCTGGCAATGACAGTTTGTGAGGATTCATGTTGGTGAGGTGATTCACATAGTTTGCAAGTGTTGCACATGGTTAGGCATTGTGATGCATTGCAGGTCTGACCTGTATATTGTGACAGGACCATACATTATGTGTACATGTTGTAAATGGCCATATGGCAGATAGATCTGTGCATTACGATGCCTGATAAATAATAACAGTCTCACCTGCAACGGGCTGCTGTCGCAGCAGAACACCAGAGGTACCTAAATAGGAGTAACACAGCAGTATGAACATTCTCCATGCCTGTATGATGGCTACAGAGTGCAATGTGCATGTTAACACATACACCAATACATTAGACTATACTATGGTGTATGCACATGTGTGCATACACAGAGTAGCATACTATAGTATGCGGCATGTGTGTATACTTGCCTTGCATATGATGTTACATTAGATATTGGAATATAGTTGTTATAGGTGCAGTACTGACTTACCAGGCAACTCCAGGCTCAGTGGTTGAGAGACACCCACCTCCACAATACTGGCTAAGGCTTGTGGATGTGGTTCTGCAGGTGTCCCCAGGTTGGCCAGTAGCTCCTTGGTACATGTGAGTGGGGGTTGGGTTGGTGGTCCACCACCTGTTGCACTTTGTTCCCTGGCAATTGCATTCACACGCAGTTTCGCCCATCTAATGAGGTCTATACAGTGTCTGCGCACCTGCTGGTATGTGCAGTTGTGGACACCCACATCATTAACCCTCCTGTGAAGTTCCATCTACAGGGCATCCCGCTGCTGTGCATCCTGTGGCACATGGCTGAACAGGATATCATGATTGTCAAGTAGGTATGGGATGAGGGCCTCATCCTCCAAGCAGGTATAAGGGGGTAGCCTCGCACGCAGCATACCTGGAAGACATAATGATGGAGACAGGTCACAGTACCTAACAGAGACATACAGAGCTACAGATGAACATACATGTGTAAAAAAACACACGAAAAATGAAAAACTATTCCACCAAACAGACCACTGGCAACCTTCGCTGTGTGTTACAACCTTTATTCCATAAAGCACTTTTCGTTCAAATAAAATCCATGAACTTCTTCAGATACATGTGTATCGTATTTATTATGATTAAATAGTTGTATTTCCAAATCTACATGACAATGACGTGTTTGTGTCACACACATGTGGCACTCAATGGTGAGTGGATATTATCACCATATATATGTGTGTCACTTGATTACATTGCTCATACTTCATGTGGATGCTGTCTTGATGTGGGCATGTCTGTTTGTCTGTACTGGTGTTCCTACCTATCAGTACATGGCTGGATGTATCCACATTAATGCAGTCAACCTTGATGCTGTGTATATGTCACATATAAAGACTTACACTGCCTTAACAGACATGACCTGTGACCCTGCAGACTTGCTCACATAAGGTTTTACATTTATGTGTTCTGCCATATACATCTGCATGGCACTGTACAGCAATTCAACATCCTGCCATGTATCACCTGTGTTGCACATGTGATACAAATGGGACACTGGCTAGCCGGATAGTATTTGCAGGGATGGATATCAACTATAGCATGTACAGTCAAAGTCAACTAGTAGGCTATATGCCATGGGCCATATATGAATCTAGGATGAAATGTTACCTGGCTGTAGCCAACAGGCGGGTCTCTGGGAGCAGTGCCACATTACTGATACAGAGGGTTAATGATACATTTACCATACGGTCATCACACCATGTCTGAGACAGGAGCGATGTGCAGCTTTGACGGACAGGAATGCATAGTATGGCAGGACTATGTAACGTGTATGGGACAAGGATCTGTCCAGCATGTGGAAGGTGTATGTCCATGAAGTATGTGTTTGAGATCAGGATGTGTACATGTAGCATGTCCAACATCCCTGGGTTGGACATGGATTTATTCAGGGTATGCATCATGCTACATAGTGGAGATGGGGAATGGGAAGGCTGGTGTAGGCCATCTGCACATGGCCAATACCCCTTAAAGGAAATATGTGATCTGATATGGGTCACTTGAGTGTTGTGTATGGCTGGACAATGCTCTCTACATTCATGGATGGCACTCTGTCATTATTAGGGTTGCCACATATGACTACCTGACAGGTGTGGTGACGTAGCTATCACAGGAAAGACAACTGGGCCAGCTGCATCCCTTACACACAGTGTCTATTATGTTGACCGCTGCCTAGGTGATAGTTCATGGGTACAGGGTTATTAACATAGGGGTGACAATGCAATATGCAGCTGTCAGATTGTGGCCATATGTCACACACACCTCACCCACAAAACCCCTTCTGTATGTTGTCCACAACACTCTTGAGTCGGCTATTGCTCCTAGGTCATAGTCATTTGCATACTTCAATAGGCAGATACCTTCTGTTTGTCTGTGAGGTATGGACTACAATGAGGGGAAATACAATTAATTAACCCTGTCTTACTTTAGCTGGCACTGGTGTGATGAGCATGTATTATTCAGGCACCTTCTGTAGTGTTGGTTCTGCCAGCAGTCCTGTTGCAAAACACTCCTGTGACATAGGAATGTACATCTAGTATACTGAGTTTAGGTGGAACACAGTATGTCTGATGATGTTCTATGATCCACCAAGGTTATTATATGCAGTGTGAAATCAACCTTACTGTCATCTACATCTGTACTGCTGACATCAAATAATTTGATCAAGGTTCATGGCCGTTCAGACCAGACTCAGCAGGGTAGTAGTGCAGTACTTCCCATTATCAGTGGTGTCTCCCCCTTTGTGAGTTGTGATACCTGTTGGTGTGTACCATTCAGTGTGTACACAGCCTGACATGGAGCTATGTTTTACATTATGTGTATATGGAGAGCAACTTGTTCTGCCATATGTGTATGATACAACCTGTGATGTGGACTGGTCCCATGCAGCCTGAGTGCAGCTTGTTCCTGCATAGTTGTGGGTACAGGGGCTCTGTGGTGTACATAGATATATGATTGTGTACCTGTTGGGGGGGGGGATGTGTTTATGTTATCCAAGACCCTATCTAGATTGCTTATTCATGCTCAGCACTTGTTTAGAACTTTTAAGCACTACGTAAGCTACTAATTACTATAGCACTCAATCTTCCTCATTACCTAGAGGTAAACAGGTTTTGTACATACTTTTATCACTTGATTAGCGTAAAATAGCTCTTGTAATCACTTTCCTCAATTATCTAGGGGAAATTAGTTTTATATTCAGGCATGTCCAAGGGTCAGCTGCCAGTGTTCTCTCCTGTCTATCTAATGAATCTGGACATCTTGAGGCAATGCAGACATTGCTTCATGTACAGGAGACAACCCGCTCCACCTACCACCCAACACTACAACCTGTGAGAGATGCACTTATCTAGCCAAACTGGAGGTAAAGCTCTCTCCAACCAAGCCTGACCCTGACAGTCAAATGGAGAAGGTAAACATTCACACCACACCACACTCATCACATAGTCTCACTGAATCTACCCCACCATTAACTGAGAAAACTACTCGTGTACCACCTCATTAGCTCAATGCTTTCTGGAATTCATAAACACCAATGCCCTGGATCAACATATCCACACACCCACCAGGGGAACAATATCCTAGACCTAGGCATTACCAACATGAGTGACCGGTGTTCCACACCTGAAGTCAACTACTCGTTGGTCCGATCCGACCATAAGCTGAGCACCTTTGATATCCACATTCTGCCCCCAACCCCCATTAAGGGAACCACAGTATAATATGTCTACAAAGCCAACTTCATGCTTCTTAAGACAGACATGGTGAACATCATGACACCCATGCAGATGGACAATACTGTTACCACTGCTGATTCCTACACAAATGTACTCTATAAGCACTTACACGAGTGCATGGATTGTGCTATCCCAAACAGTACCAAGATGCTATACTCCTAATTAAGGAAGCCAATCTGGTGGCCCCCTGCCATAAACAAACTGTACAACAGGAGGAAGACACTTTTGTAAAAGAGAGTACAATCCCATGCATGGAGGAGCTCCCTGGTCAGCCTCAGTAAGAAGGTGAGATCCCTTATAAGATCCTCCAAAGCTAGCTATGAAAACAAAACCGCCACTAATTGCATCAACAACCACAAAGCATTTTATAGCTATGTCACATATCTCGATGTCAACACCCAGATCTGCTCTGAGTTACAGCACAAAGGCACGAACATTACAGAACCAACTGATATTGCCAACATCCTGGCAGATAGGTTCAGTGCTACCTTTCCCCCTTCTCAAAGCTGCACACTCTAAAGCCAATATCAAAGCATCCATGGGACAGGACAACATCCCAGGCTGCATTTTACACGAACTTCAGAACATACTGGCTCCCCACCTATGCACCATGTCCAATAATAGCCTCACATCGGGCTTAGTGCCCCCTGAATGGCACACAGCAACAGTTATCCCACTCCACAAAGGTGGCACCACAATGGACAATGGGATCTATTGCCCTATAGGCATGACTAGTCTGGTCTGCAAGGCTATGGAGCACATCATCATGGATCTCAGTCACAGAGACATTGGGTACATCCAAACCTTTGACCCCTCCCAGTTTGGCTTTGTTAAGGGCAGACCATGCCTCCTAAACCTTGTGTACTTCTTAGAGACAGTTACCAAGGCAATAGATGAGGGTAAGGAGGTCCACACAGCCTACCTAGATCTCTCAAAGGCTTTCAGCACCATTCCTCATTCTGGTATTATCGACATACCCATCCGCCTGAAAATTAAACCCTATGTCATGTGATGTTTTGCAAAGTGTCTCACGGACAGAACTCACACAGTGGGAGTTGCATACCCTAGGTCTGACTGTATACCAGTTGCAAGTGGCGTCCCCCAGGGCTCAGTCCTCGGACCCCTCATGTTTGGTATATAATTCTCTGACATACAGGCAAACACAGAAGGGCTTTGGCTGAAAAGGTTTGCAGATGACTGCAAACTAGGGGACATAATTGTTTCCCTAGCTGTTACAGACACCCACTGGAAGGGTCGCACTGAGACTGATACCTGGTGTCAATATCATGGCTTCAAGCTGAATGCCAAAAAGTGCATAGTCATCCCCTTTGGATATAATTAATTACCCACGGACAACCACATAGGTGCTAGTCCCCTACATACAGAAAAGGTAATAAGGGACAATCTCTCCTTCGATACCCATAATGACAAGGTGGTTAGAATATCCTGCTACGTTGCCCCACTAATCTCTAATGGATTCGCATCCAGATCAAAGGAGGCCATTGTGCCTCTCTACTCATGACTTATTAGACCCATTGAAGGATACAACACCTCATTTGGGATGTACCTTACAAGACAACTGCAACAGCTTGGAAGACCACAACAGTACCACACCAAGAGGATTACGGACCTCAAACAGATGGCCTATGCAGCCCAACTTAAGAAACTCCAGCTGTACTCGGTTGCATACCTCATACTTACAGGCAATCTCTGCTTGACATACAAGGCCCATGTCCAACTCAGTATTGCTGGATATGCTCCACCTAAACAGAGGCCCCTGAGAGCCACATGCTCTAGGGATATACACATAACCACAACGATGACTAGGACGTGCTGGACGGATAGATTCCTGACCTGGACACTCCCCATGCTTTGGAACATGATTCCAATGTACATCAGGCAGGGCCCCTCACTAGCACTCTTCAAGGGAAATCTTGACATGTGGATGGGAGACAGACATGTACCCCAGGGATCACTGCAGTGGCTCTGCTGGACAGAGGCACAGGGAACTAATGGCTCTGCCATTCAGAGGCACAGGGAACTTACCTATGGGGGTGGCGAAAGCCAACACACTCTAGCTAGGCTTATAAATGCCCTTGGTAAAACAGCCTATTACCTACCTTTGCACTTATTACATGTCTTATGTGCATGGATAGTTAACTAGCTCTTCCATTTTACTTTGATATCATGCTGATAAACTGTCGGGTGACTACATGTCATATGTATTCTGTTATTGTGTATTGTAAATGCCAATAGACGTAACTAATGTTTGCCTAACATAACAGTAATGCTATGTAACTTGTAATACATATCTGCCTACAATACCGTACATTACACAGTTATTGGCACAATATCCCACAATGCAAATCATAATTGCACAGTGGGCCAACCTTCGACATGTTATTCTCAGTAATGCACCCATACATATGGCTACTGTTACAATATATCAGCATATACTATCCCCTGTTATAGCACATACTTGTTGGACCAGCCCTGCCACTGACAGCAGCTGGTGAGGAATATTTGTGTTCAAAGCCCTTATATAGCATCCCTTGCCTTGTGATCTACAGCAGTACACACATAAATACTACAAGCGTTACTATGCTCATCAATGCATCACTACAAGATAACTGTTTCCACTATATGGATTGCGTGCACTTTAAATATTACAGAACAGGTACTAAATACACAGACATACCGAGTGTTCTACATACCTTATTAGTAACCCGAGGTGTTGTTGACTGTTGATTCAATTCTTTTCAGTTTGTGTTTCAATCTTCTTTGTAACGTTCTGCTGGTATATATGGATGGTTTGAATGTGTGATGACCCATCCTTTTCTAGTTAAATATCGGTAACATGTGCTATCCTGACCACCAATTGGTGTTCCAAAGTAGTTAATTAGATACACATCAGCTGTGCAGCTACTCCATTTCCAAAGTAGTTAATTAGATACACATCAGCTGTGCAGCTACTCCATTAGCCAATACCATGGCAACAGTGGTGTATAACTGAGTACTCCTTTTGGGTGTTGTCCGTTTGCCTTACTTTTGAGGAAGAAGGCCTGGATGTGTTGTTTGTGATGTATTTCAACAGCTATATGGAGACATACAGAGATATATTAGCTTCATGACTCCCGTGGATTGTGTGTAATGGCTAGACAATTTTGTTCTACATGTGAGTACAGCTGTTATATTTCAGAACATTGCTACTTATGCAGGGTTTGTTTGTATCTGATACTTCTGCAGATGTTTCAGTCTGGCAAGGATGTTTGGTCAGCTCAAGGCTGTATGGCTATGCATGAACTGTTATGTGGTTTACAGTGTGCTCACCAGACATCCTTGATTTGGTGTACATGTGTATCATACTGTGCTGTTACTAAGTAATTGGTAACACTTCCTGGTGTACACACAACCCTCTGAAATGGGATTAGTGCAAACAAACCCTGTAACATCAGCAGCTGTTCCATTGTATAACAGCAACTATTTCACATAGGGCCTTTTTAGTGTGTCTCTGACAAGGTATGTTAAGGCTTCTGCAGATGTCGTACAGTGAGTGAATGATTTGTGATGTTATTACAGTTTGTATTGTAATTTGTTTGGGTGTTAGGGTGATGTTGGTGGGTGTGCATAGCAGATGCAGGTGTGTAGGAACTGCTTTTATACATAATCGATATGTGCATGAGGTTCCTTCCCTATTTGAACACCTATCCTTTAGTGGACTAATACTATGGTAATTGCAGGTTGATTCATTAAGGCACTGTTAAGTGGTTCCTGTACAGCATGCAGGTGATGTTAGTCCTTGAATCCTTTCGGCAATAAATCAGATTGTAATAAAGTGTTGCTACATGAAAGCTGTGTATTTCTGTCATAGGTATTTGCAGTAATTGTAGTTGTGTTGGTGACTGACCCTCTTTGGCTAGGGTTGCCACCTTTTCATATGGCTATAGTGGGACATTTTCAGACACACATCAGATGTTACAGGCTGAAGCAAAGCCACGGTCAGTACAAGGGATAGAACTTTCCTTTCTTGCCTAAATATAAGCTTATTCTTGTAGCAGTTTAGTGGCTTATCCTGTTTCTTGTAACATGTAGGTATTTTAGATACAGAAAGAACTATTGTATGCAACTATTACATTACATATGGGACATAATTATGTCCTACAGTCTCAGGACATTTGCCACGTTTAATATATTTGGTCAGGACACAACCGCCCAAAGAGGGGACAGGTGGTAACCCTATCACTGGCTCATGTCCATAGCACATATTTGTAACAGTGTATAGGCATATACTCTCCATATCTTTTCTACATAAAGGTTGGTCGTGGCAGAATGTGTGATTGCTATGGTCCATGTTATACTCATATATGAACACTTCAACTGCTGTATACGGGTTACCTATGGAACCCGAAACCACACAGTTCCGAAGCCCACAGTACCGGGCCCAGACTCCCATACCCCACATTACCAACAGCGACAGTAACTCGCGAAAGTAACACGAACATGGAACACACACCCACAAACACACACACACACACACACACACACACACACACACACACACACACACACACAGACACACTGCTAGCCACCACATCCAAACAAACCATCCTACACTACGTATGAGCAGGTGGGCAATCCCCCCTACACCCCCCATGTGGGTGTCTGTGCCTCCCACACCCCCCTACTTTAATATTCTACCTCCTAGATCATGCAAACAGATGCACAAAGCTAACCCACACCCACACATTACAGTCCCCCAGGAACACACACCACACTCAGAACACAAACTTACACACACTACTGCCCTCAGAAACACACTTACATACAGTAACCTACCTGAACCGCAACACCAGAAGCACTGACTAACTGTTCCTTAACATCGTGATTTTAAACCTCGTGCCTCTGGTGTTTTGGTACTGTGTTCTTTCGGACCCTTAGCCTAAGGATTATGCGTGTCAGTATGTCAAGCAGTTGGTATGTGGTAGGTATCCCATTTATATGTACCTCCATGGTTATGTAGATGTTCTTAACCTATCTATATATCTACATATATATGTATATCCCCATATATCGACATATCTCTCTTTCTCTCCCTCTCTCTCTCTATATATGCTGATGTGTATATATATATATATATATATATATATATATATATATATATATAACATACACCTTTCATTGAGTACATGCCGGTTTGTCCTATATCCCCACATTCCTACCGTTTGTGTTTTATCCTGTCATTATACACAAATCTCAGGTAGCTTAGTGGTATGTTATTGTGAAGATTGTGTACATGGTTGCGTGTTCTATTCCTGGCAGTGGTATTTTACCTGTCAGAGCAGGCACTGGTAATGCAAGGGTGATTAACACACATTTCAGCGGTTGTGTGTTCCACATGTTTATTATTCTGTGGAATACTACCTATATATGCAAGCTGTGTTTAAGGTATACTATGTAACATGTAAACATCTGAGAAGATTCCTGTCAGGGATACTCCCCATTATTTGGGACTACATCCCTGATTACATTAAACAAAAACCCTCACTAACACTCCAGGGAATCCCTGCAGAGTGGTTGGGGAACAGTGGATACACCCCAGAGATCCCGCAATTGGCTCTGCTCCACAGAGGGACAGTTAGTTAATCAATGGAGTGGCAACAGCAGACACCTTTTGCCTATACTTATGAGTGGCCTTGGGCAGTTAGGCATGTACCTACCTATGTATCTATGAACCTCTACATACAGTATGGTCACATGTTGATAGCTTAATTTACTGTTCAGGTATTGACTTACCTTGTGCCAATGGCAGCTGTGTGTACAATAGTTGAGGGCTACCTATGTAGGATGCACACAGTAGATCACCTATACATGACCATTTACAGGTGGTCGTGTGTGTGTGCCATCCATGTTTGCTGTGTAAGCAGGTGGACAAGGGTGTCAGTCCATGAGTGCCTACACTGTCAGTGCATGTGCTATATGTTCCCTCTTTGCCAAGGCATAGGCATACTGGGTACACCTCCGTCTGCCTACTGGGGCTAGCACAGGGTGTTCGTGGTCTGTGTCCCTCTGTGCCTATGGGTCCCTTGGCAATGGTGGTGGGCTGTGAGGGCCTTCACCATTCTGTCCCTGCTGCAGCTGTTTCTGCAGGATCATATTGTGTAGCATAGCACATACTATGAAGATGTGGGCATACGTGCCTGGAGAGTACTGCAAGGTTCCACCAGATATGTGCAAGCAATGGAACCATGATTTCAGCATCCCAAACACGTGCTCTATGATGATTCTGGTTTCTGCGTGTGCCTCATTATGATGTTCTTGCATGGCTGTGTGTGCATTTCTGATAGGAGTCATCATCCACGGTTCCAGTGCATAGCCAGCATCCCCCACCAGGTGGCCATATGGGATGTTCCCCCTGGCAAATACCTGATACAGCTGTGAGGCAGGCCAGATGTGGGAGTTGTGATAGCTTCCAGGGCTGCCAGCACACACATCCATGATAATGCCCTGGGCATTGCACATGACCTGGCAGTTGATGGAGGGGTATCCCTTGTGGTTTATGTAGCGCCTACCCTGCTCACTGGGTGGTGACTTGATTTGTATGTGTGTGCAGTCTATTGCACCCTGTACCTCCAGGTAGTCTGCCACATGGTGGAAGAGACGCATATTGCTGGCCAACTCCTCCTGCGTTCGGGGGAAGTATATGTGCACATTGGCATGTGGTAACATGGCATCCAGGAACTGGTGGAGTACCCTGGATGCTGATGCCTGTGAGATCCCCATGATATCCCCAGTTGGCCTTCGGAAGGTACCTGTGGCTAGTATTTTTCAAGCTTACACATACCTTCGTGTCCACTGGGATGGGATCCCCTCTGTTACTTCTGGCTCTGAGGCGTGGCCGGCACAGCTCAACAAGTTGCTGTTTGATGTCCCTGTCCACCCTGTAATGCTCTACTATCTCCAGATCATGTACCCCTGGTAGGTTACCCTGGATCTGATCACTCTTTTCCTCCTCCGGTGCCTGAGATGGTTCTCAGCATCATCCTCCACACCACCATCAGTCTCTAGTACATGCTGGTGAATCAAAGCTACGGCGGCCCCTAACATGTACAGAGTGTCTGGGAATACACAAGTGTGTGTGTGGGGCTTTCACACCATATACTATTGTGCAATGGATGATACTGGTGTAATTGGGTGTGTATGTGCAATTCCAGCTGTGGGGTATCTTAATTATTGATTATACAGCAGGTATTGCTATTGTGGGGCCTTTGGTGTTGACTTACGCTTGGCTGCCATGATTCATCTATTGCCCCTTACTTCACTTTTCAACCCAATTCCCCTCCCATTGTCAGGCATGCATCCAGCTGCTGGCTTTCTTGGTTTTACTTTGTTCTGCTTTGACAGTTCTCTTTTATTTGCTGTACAGCACCTCCCCTTTCCTGTTCCTTTGCTGCTAGCAGCCTTGCTAGCTGTTGTCAATGGCCCACTGTCAGTTCCTAGGTGTTAATTACTCATTTGTACTCCAATTACCATGCTGCAGCATTTCCTTATTGTCTTCCCGTATCCTTCCTGTTTCAGCTGTGGTGCACGCCATGCACAGCCATTTTCCAGGTTTCTAGCGCGTTTTCATCCACGTTCACATGCACTTTCAGTTACCTTCTGTGCTCTCAGCTAAGCAAAGCTATCCCTATTTCCACACCCCTATCCTGCGGCTTTGCTTAGCAACAGCCAACCAAGATTAGCAATGATCCAATGTGCTTACAGCTACGGTGGCGCACCCCTCTCTTGATGTCATATTTACCTCCAGGCCACTCCTCGGTGTTGTACTGCTACACTGTGTGGTGCATCCTTATGCCGGCGGGGCGTTTGCGATTCAGTATTACTTGACTTATTTGCATGGCATTGACTACTAATTCCTAGTTACTGTGCAGAACACTGTCACAGACCCATAGCAAACCTTGCACCATGGTTGTGGTGCAGCATGCGTGCCTTTGACTATTACGGGGAATTCATGAATTGTGTTAATTTGCAGTTTTATGACATCTAAATATATTTTCCTTGTGATCCCGTTTGCGCCCAGATACACTGCGGTTTTACTTTGCGTTAGTGTGGCCATGGCATTAAATGTTATTCTTTATGTGTTGTGCATTTTTTTATGCCATTGGCTATATATTTAGCCATTGGCATATATTCACATTATAATATGTAAGTTTGGTCCACTTTCATGGCTCCGATTTTATGTTTGAAAAAATGTAAACCGTTTTTTTGGTTTCCATTTCTTCATGCTTACTCTACGTCTGCACCACTTCATGAATCGCTATATACCTTCATGTGCATGCTACACTGCTGCGCATGGGGTAATTAGCATACATGCGCCAGGAGCTGCGCAGCTCTGGTGTACGCTGGTAGTGCATGTGGAAACAGCTCGTACCTGAATCGCTCGGTGGCCATATTTGGCGCTAGATCGCCGACGCTACTCCAGCGCCTGGCACAAGCTTCATGAATCCTGTGTTTATGCAAGTGTGTGTGTGTGTGTGTGTGTGTGTGTGTGTGTGTGTGAGTGTGTGTGTGTGTGTGTGTGTGTGTGTGTGTGTGTGTGTGTGTGTGTGTGTGTGTGTGTGTGTGTGTGGTTGTGAGTGTGCGTGTGTTTGTGAGTGTGTGTATTTTACTTTGTCTATGTATGTGTAGAAGAGTGAATGGGGAGTGTCTGTGCTAATATGATGAATTCACTATCAGTTTTAATTACCACAGAAAGTGCTGATAAGCACTAGCAGTAGTTAACAGTGATCAGAGACATGCAGATTAGTCAATAATGAGACCTTTTCTCATAATAACTGAGTCTCTGAGCCTGAGAATACCACATTGTGAAAACAGGGCCTTTTTACCATAGCCTTTAATGAGAGCTCTAGAACTCTTTCCGAATCCTCCAAACTGTTATAGTACCTAACCGATAAACTTTTTTGCAGTGATTTCTAACACCCTAAATGTATTTTTGGCCTTAAATATAGTAGAAATTGTTCATTTTACTCATAATAATTTCTTGACTTTGTAAGCTGCACTTTTAACTTAGTGACTTACAAGGAATTCCAACAAAAACTGCTGGATGATGGGGACACCTAAATACAAGGATGGGAGGAAATTAAGGTATTAAGTATCCATTGATGATTATACCATCAAAGATTAGCTGACATGTGAGTGCCTATTTGATAACTCTAATATCAGGAGTCCTCCTCACTAGCTTGACTGTTGAGAAGAATCTCAAGGTAGTACTAAAGCTTTCGGGCAAGACACAACTATACAGGAGCCAAATAGCTAATATTCAGTTGCTGACTCATGTAACACCTAAGTGCTAAGGATAACTGACTATTGAGAACATTGACCAGGTAGGAAGGTTTGTAAAAGTATGAAATGATAATCAAGTGGTCTTTGAACAAATGTGTGCAATATAGACAGTTTTGAAAAAAACATTAGAAACAGGAACACATTTGATTGTGTTTTGATAGCAGTTCTTTTCAATGTGAAGTTGACTGTTTAATGACTAAATACCTCACAGGTAGCAATCCATTCAATAAAGGGTTTGTTTAGCCATTGCATGCTGATCTCTGTCTGGAATAAAGAAGGTGATAAGCTACTATATTTTACCTATACAATATTATCTGGTAAAATATGTACTAATATTGCTTGTCCAGAGCATAAGGCTTTATGTATCCTTGGAGCCTGCCCATAGAAAAACAAACAGAAATTAAAAGATTGGTTTGATCTATTCAAAAGAGCAAATTAATTCCCAATAAATAAGATCGTCTGGTTCTAAAATCCTGTGGGCAGATTGGTGGGCATCAAGAAAAGCATCTACTAAGAGATGAAGTTCAGTTACTCTGAACTAGAAGGCTTGAATGTAAGACAGACAGGCCTGTCAGTCAAGACATGCAGTGTGCAAGAAGGAGAATGAATCATTTTAGGAATAGGTTTATTCCTAAGCTTAGGTTTTAATGAAAATTTTGCACATATGCAAAACAAATAACATTAGAATTAATATATTAAAAAAAAAATTAGCTTGTGACATAAATAGGACATGTTGGAGAGATAGGTAAGGTATGTTTCTCAGAGAATTCCCATTCTCTGCAACAGGTTCCCCTTCCATGTGAAGAAGAGTTCCTCTATATCCCTATTTAAGCACAACTTGGACCAATGGATGGGTAATCAGAAATTCACCCTGGTCTATCTCCTATATCTTTGATGGACAGATGCAGTCAGTAAATCACCCCTATATAAATTAGGTTTGTGGGTCACACTTGGGTTCCATGACTAGACATATAAGGGCCGTAGTGGTCATAAGCCTAGTATATATCTATGAACCAGAGATGATGGACTGCTTTAATGAGCTGCTTGACCACCTATGCTAAGTTACAGTTGTACCCGGCACACATGTCATAATGAGGTGAAATATAAGAAAAGTGTCTGCTGACCTTACAAAAACTGAGACTGAGGTTGCACTAGTGTCTGAGTTAAGTCAAGATAACCAGCAGGGTAAGCAACTGAGGCATCAAAGAATACATCAACTTCAAGGTGGATTATCTCTTCCACTTAGCAGGACAAGTCTGATGTGTGGTATCCCTCCTGGTAGCCTCATGTTATCTCTGAGACTCTAAAGTATAGTAAAAGCAAGTATCCAAACCAGAATATTTGGACATCATATTGTTACAAATGGGAAAAATTTGTGAATAGTGGTAACTGTCCAGCATTCTGGGTTCCATCTATAATATTCTGATTCCAGCAGGAGATTTGTTGTCACTTTGTAGACCTTAATTTCAGAGGAGTCTCAGTGATAAAAGAGGCCATGAAAGTTGGATTTATTTTTTTTTGGTTTTATTTTTCATGCCTGTTAACTGGGGTGTTGGACTGAACCAAGTGGACCCATTTCATCCATTGTTTGGAAAACAACCAATTATCAATCACATTAGATGTACATAGTAGTAAAGACAGTATATAGACATGGTATAATGACAGCAAAGTTAAGTAGTACAGCATATTAAGCAGATAAGACTTAAGTGTTTGTTTGTCTTTTGGCTTTTCCTGGTTAGGGGTCACCGCAGCGGAACTCTGGTCCGCTCATGATTGGCAGTAGATTTTCACGAATGCCGAGGTGCCAGCTCGATGTCCAACCTTCAACAAAGGCACGCCCATTTACGCATGTCTTTCGAACGCCCATCCAACTGCTGGGAGGACATGCAGACTCCACACAGAAGGCACTCCCCACACTTCAGCTGAGAATCGAACGGGAGAACCTCTTGCTGTGAGGCAACAATGCTACCGCTGTACCACCACGGATGAACCAGATAAGACTGAAGTGTACAGGTTATAAAACATGTAGCTGGAGTGCAAATGTAAATGTGCCTAATTTTAGGTTCTACAAAACTGTAAATATTAGCATAGTATATGTAGTACAGTATGTGTAACTCAGTGGTGAACACTGAGCATGCTTCAGCTATGGCAAGTGTCTGCAGAATCTATACTTTCAAATCATATGGATTTATTACTGTTTTGTAGATCTCATGTATTATGTTGTCTTATACACAAGAACTGGCCTTTAGATAAAAAATGAAACTGTGAATTGTACCTTGAACTTAAGAGCAACCAATAGTCTATTTAAGATAAAAAAAGTTTTACATTTTTTTTTATTTGGCATGATAATTTAAGAACAGCTCTTTTCTTGAAGCATCTAAGTAGAAAACAATAAGGACATAGCAAAATACTTTGCTAAACCATGCTACGAATTATGCATTAAAGCTAGAATAAAGGAACAGAAAACATGATGGCATTTTTGATTAATATAAGAAGCCACTTGGCAGTGCTGTTCACTTGTTTGGAAAACTGTATCATCTAGCAAACAATTATAGAAGCAGAATAAAGCCAGTATTTTAGGTATTTTATCATGCATCTAAGAAGTCTCAGCATTTCATACAGACAGAAGGGTATAACTGGATGATTCATGTTCATAAGGTTCATAAATCCTTACTAGGCTATTGATCTGTAAAAATATTAAAAGACCTAGCCTTACATTACCATGGTAGTGTTTTAGCCCTTATATTTAATGTGCAAGTAACCCAGAGGTGGACAGAATGAGGATACGTTGGGACATTTACTTGCAGCCCATATCCATGTGGTACAGTACATGGGTGCTAAACCAGAGGTGAATTTGAGGTTTCCCATCCATTCATCCAGGTTTTGTTTGAGTAGAGTAAGAGAAGTATTTGCTTTATGTGGAGTGGAAGAGGGTACCACAGAAGAGGCACTCTTTGTGATACATGCCTATTCTGTCAACATGTTCTATTTATTTTGCAGAGCAGATTGAAATCCTTTGTAAGCTGTATTCATGCTACTGTTAGACTTGTGAATGTGTAATTGGTCTGACAGGATAAGGTCTGTGAGGCATTGTGCATGAGGCACAGGTTGCCCCTTAGTAGCTTGCATAATAACGTGAAGAGAGACAAGGCTTTGTGATGGTGCGCATAGCTTTTTTTGTTTTAGGCCCTTGATTATTTTTGTGAGAAAGAGTTGTAGTTGCTCTTGTTATGGCAAGTCTTTAGACAGATACATATTGAATGGCGAATTCTATTTAATGATCAGCATGGTGACACCACACCATTAATATAAGCTGTATGATGAAGAAGGACTTATTTACAATAGTGGATATGTGGTGATCAAAGGACAGCTCATTGCCTGCATAGGTTCCCAGATCACCTACTATGGGATCCACTTTCAGGGGTATATTGTCAATGTGATAGTTAGAAAGGAAGTTATGATTGCTGAATGATACAGTCACACGTTTCATGACATTTAGTTTTAGTCCATGGTTTTCATGCCAACTTGGAGGATTTTGGTATCCTCTGGGGACTTTATGATGGTACCAGATTTACAGCTATCTGCAAACTTGGTCAGCAGTAAACTCTTAGCATTTGGTTTGACCTCCAAAAAGTAAATGCCAAAAAGAGTAGCCTAAGGACTGAACCCTGGGGTACAATATTCTTTTGGAAGAAATAGAGTCACTGTCCCTAATTTTCTGTGTTCTATTTGAGATCCATTTTGATATCCAATGAATTACACAGGGATTTACATTTAGATGGAAGTGTTTAATTATGATACCCGAGTGTGGGATGGTGATGAATGCCTTTGGGAGGTGTAGATATGTGCCGTGTATTGATTTGCCTCATTCATTGTCTCAATAACCTTCTTGAACAAGTTGACCAGTTTAAGTAGGCAGGATCTGCCCTTGATGAATCTGAACTGGCTTAAGTGGAGACATTTTTAGGTTTCTCATATCGCTGTTTATTAATTCCATAATGATCCTTTCCATAGCATTGCAAATGAGGCTGGTCAAGTTTATAGGTCTATAATTATTACCTGCATCACTACTGCCCCACCTATTTATAAGGGAATAGCTGTTGCTATCTTTCACTCATCTGGTACAAAGCCTGTTTGAAGGCTGATATAAGTAACCTCTGTACAGGGTCTGACAAGTCATCTTTCAGGCTTACCAGCAGGAAGCCCAGTATGGTATCTGGCTCCGCAGAAGTAGTTTTCTTGGCCTTAGTTAGCACCCTGAGGACTTATTCTTGAGAGATTTAAGGAGGGTGTAGATTTAGGTATGTGATCTAGTAATACTGGAGGAGAAAGTGAGTGAAGTTTGAACTAAACTTGTCTGCAAGTAAACTGGTTATGCCTTCTGGGTTCAAGTATGTGTATCCTTTACTATTAGCTCAATGCAGTGCTGGACATTGTTTCTGAGACTTCTAATGTACTTAAAGAAGGCTTTGTGGTTATCATTTGCCTGGGTGGCATTTTTACCTATTATCTGGCTTTGTTGTTCCTTGTTAAATTTAACAAGAGTGTTACTGGCATCTTGGCAGTAAAATGTATTGTTTTTGTGTGTAATGTATTTTTCTTTCATTATACAGCTTACTTATGTTAAGCTTCCACCATAGGGGATAATTTAAAATTTGGCATTGTATTTACCTTCAGGGGGACAAATGCATCTATGCAGCTATTTACAGGTGGATAGAATGTGGTGAAAAAGGATTCTGCATAAGCAATGGGGTCATCAATATGGAATTAACTTTTGAATTTAGCCAGGTCACCACTTATTTTTAGTAGATTAGCCTTAGCATGATCTCTGAATACCAAAGTATTATAAGATGCTTCCAGCTTTAGTCGTAAGGTAAATGCAACTGATTTGTGGTCTTATTTGACCAGAGAAGAAGTTAAAATTGGTGAGGAGTAAAGCATTCCTATTGCCCTTGGTTAGGGTGTGAACTAACTGGTCCAGAGGGTTTGTGTTAATGAAGTCCAGAAATTTGTGGGCATACATGTTTGAGGATGTACATCTTACAGTTAATGGAGAGGTAGATGAAGTCTCCAAAGAGAATGGTGTTTGGCTTAATAGGTACTCCATACAGATTAGATAAGAGGTATGGGTCGAGGGGGACAAAAAAGGGGGGGGGGGTTCTGCAGTTAGCTATGTTATGATAAAGTTTTTTTTTTTTCAAAATATTAAGCGGGGTGTAGAGGAGTTCCATATTATTTAGTCTGAATATGGTGGTGATATTTTTTTTATGAATATGGAGACACAGTCTTTATTACCTTCATGTAATGCAGAGGGCCTGAATTTGTGGTAAGCATGAAACCCTGCACTGATGGAGTGTGCTCTCATTCGTCTTGAACCAGGTTTCTTTGATGGTGTACTAATATACTTTACATAGCTTTAGAGTTATCAGATGGAAAAATATGAATGCATCGCTAATGTTGTGGAGAGGCATCAAACCATACTGAGAGCAGGAATCCATCCATCCATACTGTGAATCACAGTCAACTGCTGTAGCCGCTCAGGGAACAACATGTTTTCTAGGCAATGGTTGAATGGTCTTTGCACCACACATTATTTTTACCCTCAGCTGAGTTTCATAGGCAAGGGGAGGAAATGGCTGCAGATTGCCAGACCTTTCTTCTGTATCATTAAGGCATGCAACTACACCCTTGGACAACTTAGAAGTTGCCAATCTACTTACTGGATGTATTTAGATGGTGGGGGAAACTGGAACAACTGAAGAAAATTCACATGAGCACTGGGAAGACATGAAGACTCTACATGCAAAGCACCCTAACCGAGAAGTAAAGAGGAGAACCTTTAGATATGAGGCAAAAATGATGTCCACTGCACCACTCTTCCGCCCATCTGCAGGAAAGTTGTCACAGTTTGGAAGAGGAAATAAAGAAGTAAATAATATTACAAAAGCACATGCTGGCCTAGATTTCAAAAACTTCAAAGTAGCACAGCATGCTGCTCAGATGTGAGATCTCCGCACCGCCTCCTCAGATGACATCATCCTATAGGGATGTGTTTTACCCAGTTCAATACCTAGCAATGCTGAGGTACTAAGTGGCTGGGAGTCTTGCTATACTAGTAGCAGGTAATGAGATTCTAGAACATACCTGCCTGCAATATCAAGTATGTCATGCAGGTGGAGCTTCATGGCCATGAGCCCAGCCAATGCGGTAGCTCCATCTCTAAAGAAGACTGATGAATACAGGCATGACAGCAAACACATCCTTTATGCTTGCTTTTCTCTTACTGTGAGAAAAGATGGGCATTCAGGGCCACTAGCTTACCATGGAATTCAGTCTGTTGTTAACAGACTGGATACTATGAGCTGTCCCTTCAGGAGGTCAGAGGCAGCTTGGAATACAGCCAGCTGTGCATGATTCCAGTCCCAGGTTACCCCTCCCTCATGGTATAGTACTACTTTTCAGTATTACAGGCATTCTGGCTTTTTCTAGTCTCATGTATGGGTGTACCCTCTACTTCAACAAAACTGGCCACTGAGCACAATGGGCTTCTCCTCTTAGCTTTGTACATTGATGACCTTCACCAATGTGGCATAATAAACCCATATAATCTTTCTGGAGTCAGGTGTAGACTTTGGCAATTCCAATTTTTATTATTCTGAATGGGGACTGGTGGAAACCTAGATTTTGGACTCAGGCATGGTATAACTGCTTGGCATTGTGAAATATTTTTGCTTAGTGTGCATAGCATCCATCCATCCTCCAGTCATTTCCCATTTTGCACATGGGGTCAGGGTGTCACTTCCACAGTGACAATCATCTCGAGCCAAGGTTTACACCAGCAGGTGGCTAGCCCTGTCATGGTAGTTCATTCATACCACACACTTGCACACACACTATCACCTGCATGTAATTTAGAGTGTCCACTCCACCAACTGCATGTCTTTGGAATGTGGGTGGAAACTGGAGCATGCAGAGGGAACCCACATGACTGTAGGGAGGACATGTAGACTCCACACAGAAGGCACCACAGCTGAGAATCAAAATGGAGAACCTCTTGCTGTGAGGCAACAATGCTAACTGCTGCAGTACCGTGGCACAACAGTTGATTTTTATTTAAAGGAAGCAGCTTTATCTAAACATATGTTTAAAGAATAAACTTTGTAAATTAAGTCTTATGTTGACCAGTCTAATTGTGCTATTAAGTGTTTAGATTTAATTGTGCAATGAAGTAAGGAAGTATGAGTCAGATTTACTTAGCATTGCATCTGTGAAAATTAGGTTACTACATTTTATTACAGTTCTGCAGCTTTATCCTTTTCTGTATTTCAATCTGTAGGAAAATGTATAGATGACATTTAAGTTAGACCTGCTCTGCTTCGGGCGGAACTGTAGTTAGGTCATTGAGCCATCAGGTACCCTATGCAGTTCCCCCACCCAAAATTAATAAATAAATAAATAAATAAATAAAGGTCTTGTCAAATATAAAGACTAAAAGAAACTACAGGTAGATCACCACACACTTAGTACAGCACTTCAGCCAAGATCACAAATGCAGTATCAGCTTTCATTTATGAATCTGCAATATCCTTGCAGCTTCATAAACCTATGCCACCTGATAATCATGCCCCACTTTTTGCCCCACTGTAGCTATGGTCCTACCTTGGGGGGGATCCTGCTGTATCTTTTCTCCTTATATTTTTTGTCCAGTGGGTGCTGACAGTCACGCCCTCCCACTACAGGCTAAGCTCATTCATTCTGCCATATAAAGTGCATAGCCAGTGCAGTGCAGTACAGTGGTGAGAGCTCCCTGTGGAAGCTGTCATTCAGGCAGTTATGATGGCAGTCTGTGCCATTGCTGTGATCCTAAGAAATGTGGGCATTAATGTTAAGTTCTAATCCCTCCTCAGGTGGAGACGTGCACTTCTGCATCAGCGCAAGGGCTACCTGTGATCCCTTATCTTTATATGCATGTTCCTTTGCATGTGTGAATAAAAGATACCATTAGTGGTTTGCATACTGCTAAACCTCTTAGCACAAGAAGCATGGAGAAAGCCCAAAAATAGGGACATAATTTAAATATTGCTCTTATAAACTTAGGAAGCTATTACTTAAAGGTGGTTTGGAGGGTGGCCTAATGGTTAATGTGTTTGCCTTACAAACACAAAGGGCAGGATTTGAGTCTCACAAGGGATAATTGGCTAGCCTTAAAATGACTCACAAGAATAGTTATAATAGTACTAATCTATGAATCTATTGGACTAAAAGGTTTTGCATTACCCTCATTTCTGAAAGTTAAAAAGCCTGAAACTCAAATCCCTGTCATTATTTAGTGAATTCAGTTCTCAGTGATTTGTCAGCAAACCACACATTTTATGAGGAGCAGACCAAAAATATGAAAAAAAAATCTGGGCATTCTGCAAAAATCTGGAGAGTTGAGAGGTATGGTGGCTTGTGTAGCTGAAGTGCAAATCCTTCACAGAAATGACGTCATGCATTTTGTGTACTGGGCCTTCTACCCTAGAACTGGCCATGACAGGTAAACTGTACCTACTCATTTCCAGCTCTACTGGCTTCTTTCTGGAAATAACTTCCCCTAGTTTGATTCATGCATCCTTTTTGCAGGGACATTGATTTTTGGACCATGAGATAAAATCCAGGAAATATATATGTGATTTTTAAATGTAATTTCTGGTCATTATGGTGATTCATTATAATTTTCTACTCTATCAAGAAATATTAAAAATTAAAACAAATTCTAAGCGCACCACACAAGCTGAAATATTATAAATAATAAATATGATCAGAAATACATCCTGTGGTGAATTAGTTCTCTTGCCAAAGCTAACATATTCCATGAAAATTCTGTTTTTTTTCAATTCTCAGACAGTTCAAAGTCAGGATTGTTTGGTAATTTTTCTCAGAAGAAAAAAGAAAATCCGCGTCCTTGTGTACCTTTGAGCCAGCTGGCAATCCATCAGGTGACACAAAGGTTTAGTCACAGTTTATTTAGCTTTCCTAGTATGTCTGAGTGAGGGACTCTGTCAAAAGCTTAGAACAGGTAGAGGTATTTGGTACAAACCATTTTACTTTCGTCCATTGTTTTGGTGATCTTTTTAAAAAGTCCAACAGTCTGAGTAAGCATGACCTAAGTTTGATTAATCCAAACTGAGACTGGTCCAGTGTTTGGAGGTTCCCTATGTCCTAATAGGTTCAGCCTAGTCAGCAAGGTTCCATAGCTTACGCCACCCAAGAAAGTTATTTTCCTGTGCCACTGTCCAGCAGAGACACAGAAGTGATCCGCGGGGTGTATTTCGTATTTCCCATCCACTCATCAAGATTTTTCTTGAAGAGTGCTAATGAAGAACTTTGCTTGACATAGGTGGGTAGCTTGTTCCAGAGTATAGGAAGTGTCTGGGACAGGAATCTATCCCTCCAGCGTGCCCTGTTTATTGTGGTGACAAGGTTTAGGTCCCAAGAGCGTGTAGCTCGGAGGGATTGGAATTTTTTTTATTGATTAGTTCCATAAGTACTTCCATGGCTTTACATATGAGGTCGGTCAGACTTGTAGGTCTGCAATTGCCAAGCTCTGTAGAAGTCCCTGTCTTATACAGGGGAACAACTGTATCTGTTCTGCACTGACTTGACACAAAACCTGTATGGAGGCTGAGGTTCAACAGTATTGTTATAGATATGGCTAAATCATGTTTCATGCTATTTAAGATGCATCCAAGAATATTGTCAGGACCCATTGATGCAGTATTTTTGGCTTTTGATAGTGCTTTTAGGCTGTATCTTCAGATTCAATGTAGGTAACATTGCATTGCTGTACTGTCCTTTTGAGATTACAAACATAACTAAAAAATGGCCTTGTGATTATCTTTGGCTTGGGTAGCTATTTTAACCAGAAACTTGGGTTTGGCAGATTTTATTAAACTCTTGAGTTTTTGTTTATGTCAGTGACAGGAGCTTTTGCATTTTTGGAATTACTCTTCCTACTTTTAGTCAAAATTCTCTTCCTTTATTGTAAAACTTGTTGATATTATGGTTCCACCATGTGAGATTTTTTCTGGGGTTTGCCTGCACTTCTTCCCGTGAGGTACAGCTGCATTTATGCAGCAATTTACATGCTGATATAGTGTGATGGCATACATTTCCACATATTCAGTGGAGTTAACTGGGTTTGGTGGGGATTTGAAGCTTGCCAGTGTATCATTAGGAGTGGGTAACTTGTCTTCAAGAAATTTATAAAGGTACCTTTGTATCTTTTGTATCGATTTTATTTTTAAGGAGACAGCTTTCTGGTCAGATCTAGCAAGTGATGAAGATATGAAAAAATGATGCAAGATGCCCCCATATTAGTAAGGAAAATATACATGATGTTGTTCCCTCTACTGAGTTCTCTAACTAATTGTTCCAGAGCAATTGTATTGACAAGGTCTAGAAATCTCTGTACTCGTGCACTAGTGGTGGTGTGGGTTTCCTAGTATACAGATGGTAATCCACAC
>NC_056726.1:727026778-727116778 GCF_019279795.1 Protopterus annectens
ATAGCAAGTGTCATATCCTGAAAAAGATTCCCCATCCTGTCTTTCATCTGTTTACAAAATACATCAGTCAATACCTCCCAGATTTGCTCCCAATAATAATCTTGCCGTTGTTTCTGGTGTCATCTCCTCCAGGATGCAGCAGGTATGATGGCATGTGCAGGTCCAGCTTCCTCATCATCATCCTCATCATCATCATGGTCATCATCATCTGAGGATTCTGGCAGTGGCCTGGCATGCATTTATCATCTAAATCTGATTGGTGATCATCCACGGGTCCCATGCTCTGTCAAGATGAATACAACACAGGACAGAAATTACATATGCGCACATGATACTACCTGTCTACATAACATACCCACTGTGATACAATGAACAGGCATAAAATGTCCTCATGAAACCTTACAATATGTTATGACCATAGTCCACTGTGCCACCATATTCAATGTATGCCAGTAATTAAAACCATGCAGATGAAAATCAAATGTCTGTCAGGCAGCACCTTCCAATGAAGATTATAGCTGGCATTAAACTGAAAGTGATGTGCCTATTTGCAATCTACAAAACATTAATTAACATCCCATCCACATATGAGTTCTACATATCAGAATATGAGAATAAAGGTCTATTAGCATACATCATTTAAAACACAGTTCAGCAGCCCAAATAGCACAATAACAATCAACAGATTTGATGCTGGTGTATGGGTCCTCATGCACACAGCACCTTCTCTATGTCGCATTATCTATACTTATGGGCATGTACAATAGCAGAACATGTCACGGACACTGTACCCGTTACACAATGTGAGCAGTTTAATCAAGGCCATGCAATGGCATGTGCTTATTGGCCAGCATTAACCATGGCAAACATGCGCAAAGCAAACACACTTAACATATCCTAACATTTGAAGGGATGGATGCCCTGACACTACCTCATGAAAGATTTCCATAACTGTAATTTGCCAAATAAAATGTTGAAAATGACTATAACATTAGGATTGAGACCTCCACTGTTTAATAATGATGCTTGCCTCAGCAAACGATCCAGCTGAGTGTCTGACAGGATATCAATATTTCTATTATTTTTCCCTTGCATGCATTCATCGAGCAGTTATAACTGTGTGTGAATGTAAAATATAGTTCATGTGTATCTGCTTATAATGAGTCATATAAACAACCACCAATTAACACTGTAATAATGAAGACAAAGTGATATGACAATAATGTGGAAAATACGCAAGCCATATGACAAATATCTAAGCCACGAAGCATGATAATTGGCTGACTCCACATCGCTCTAAGGAAATCAGCAGTACCATATAGTACAAATTTTCAGTCATGAACACAGTCACAGCCTGTGACACATGATAATCTAGTATAGGTTGTACAAACTTTATTGTTTACCCTCCAAAAAATAAACATCCTGATAATGCTTGCTGATTAAGAAATTTATTTATTTTATTTTATTTATTTTACATTTGTTAACCAGGGGTGTCTGACTGAGCCGAAAAGGCCCTTTTTCAGCAGAGGCCCGGGGAGAAAAGCTCCACAAAGAAAAATTACAGACACATTTAGTTATTTAGACATAATCAGTATACACACAAATTACAAGAGACATGTTTTTACAGTGGTATGCGGCACAAGCAGTTACAGTGGAGAGAACAATCAAAAAAATATTAATTTTAAAAATAAACGTAAGTAACAGATTTGTGGTGTACAGCTGAACTTTGGAATGTAGGTAGAATACATACATAGTACACAGTGAATGTTCCCACTGACTGATCTGTTGCACATGGTACGAAGAAAGGCCTGTGTACACAGGTATCCTCAAAACAGGATACAAATATGTTTTAACAAAACCATCAAAGGTGTTGTAGACAGATGCAAAACCAATTTTGAACTGAAGAGCATGCTACACAGTCTGCCAAAGAGAGTGTGGGCACTAACACAGTAGACAGCCATTCAGAATGTGCATAAGCAGGACATGTGTAACAGATCAGTCACTGGGAACATTCACTAGAAACAGCAGGCAAAACAGTATAGACTTGTATCTGAAGCATCCATCTCAAAATCTGTTACATATACCTAACTGTCATTTAGGTTGCAGCCTACATTTAAAAAAACTAACCTCAGGAAACATGGCTTGCTGATAAATGATATTTAAAGATATTTGTATTTCAATCAGACTTGTAAGCACAGGTTTTGCTACTTTTCTGAAAAAAAAAATTGTAAGCCTGTTTCCTACCTTTCCTGTAATTAGTGTTCCAGATACAGATTTGCTGTATCCAGGACTGTTTGTAAGCTTCTGAGCCCCCCCAAGCCTTTCTGTGTTGGAGGGAAGCCTTCTAGCTTATCAGTGGGAGTGGTAAGCATTGGGTAACCTGTCTACCACATAAGGAGTGGTTCTGGCCCAGAATTTGTAGTTATTGGCTGTTTGGGCAGTCTTCCATCTCTCTCAACTTTCTGATTTGAAGGCTTGCATTTGCACTTATTTCTGTCCTGTAACTCCTGGGCCCATCTCATTTGCTCACTCAAAAAAAAAAAAAAAAAATATGTATCTGCTTTTACTGTATTTGTGTTTCTTCCTACTTTATTTTGCTTTTACGTCATCTTAATAGTACTCAATTGTATTTATTACTGCTTGGTGTAACTCATTCTAAGCCTTTTAGTTTAAGCACTTGGGCTTCAAACCAGTTGTTTTGCATTAAGAAGGTTTGTGGTCTGCACTGTAATGGCAGAACAGGTAGCTTACATCCTTCTAAGTTGGGAACTGCTGATTGAGGGCTTAGTGTCTGTTATTCTAAAAGTGTATTAATTCTGGTTTAAGTACTTGGGCTTCAGGCCAGTTATTTTACATTAAGAGGGTTCATGGTCTGCACTCTTGTGGGAGGAGAGACTGGACTCTGCCCTTCTGAGCTGGGAATTTCTGGTTAAAGGCTTATAGTGCCTGCATATTTGAACTGCTTCTTACTGAAATTGGTACACCTTGTTTGCTGTAGCATAGACTAGATCCAGGCCTGCTGAATCTAGCTTTGTTTGTATGCTTGTTGTTTGTTTGCTTGTTATTTCCCTGAAACACTAATTCCACCTAAAATGCGGCTTTCCAGTGCTTCTGTGGATCCCTAGTGATATCTGCATTGCTTACTGTACTTATTTCCTTGTTTCACTTGAAAGAAAGTTACCGTTTGTCATTTTTGCATTTAAGTTACCTGTAACACATTGCATTTAAGTTACCTGGCACTTGCTCACTAAGTCAGCACTAAAAAATTAAAAGCACTACACCCTCACAAACTCCCCTTGAGTACCTTGTTCCCCATTGGCCCTTTTTTTCAATTATAAAGGAATTCCCAATACTATTCTAGCATGTCCAAAGGTCAGTTGTCAATCTCCTCTCTGGTCCAGCTGGTGAATCTGGGAATCTTGAGGCAATGTTACAACTGCTTCATGTACACAGACAACCCTCTCCTCCTCCCAACAAATTCCAACACATGTGAGAGATGCAACCATATAGCCAAACTGGAGGCTAAGCTCTCTCAACTCAGTACTGGCGTAACCAGTCAGGAGGAGAAGGAAACCACACTCACTACAATTCCAGTCTCACATAGACCTACCATGACAGCAAACCAAACACATAAACACACAAAAACATACTCAGAGGCTCTAAATAAAAATCTGCCTAAGCAGCAGAGACCTCCAAAGCAGACACCCAAGCAACCGCTACCCCAAAACAAAACACGTGCAACACATAGCTTACAAAGCCAATGTGCCGAACAGTCACAACCCTTAAGGCTAAACAACACACCTGATAGACTTGTAATAGGTGACTCTATCGTCAGGCACACTGACGTCCCGCTCACCAGGCTGAACTAGGAGAAGGTCACAGTGAGCTGCCTGTCGGGCGTTAGGATCCGCCACATAACACAAGCACTCAGGTCACTCCAAGGCAAGTACAAATATGACTCGGTCATTGTCCATGCTGGTGTGAATGACCTGAGACGTACCTCCCTGGACTACATGAAAAGAGACATAGAGGAGCTCTTTGAGCATGTAGCCCAGGCCGGTATGACCCTGACCTTGAGTAGCATCTTACCCTCACCAAGAATGATGCCACAATATGAAGACAAGATGATCAATTTCAATAATTGGCTTAAGTATTGGTGTCATTCAAATGGGATCCAATGCCTGTCAGCCTGGGATGACATGCTCGACAAGCCACAATGCTTCTCTAGGGACGGCTTGCGCCTGTCACCCCTGGGTTTTCGGATATTGGCAAAGGCTCTTGCTTCCTCCATAGTGCCTTTTTTAGGCAAGGCTCAAAAGACAAACCCACCTCCATAGGTATCACAAGGGATAAGAAACTAAGAGTAATGCTACTCAACGCCAGAATTCTAAACCTCAAGATGCACGCACTCGAAACTCTCCTTAGCATGGAGAACATCGATATCTGTGCAGTAACAGAAACCTGGTTCAAGGCTCCCGAGATCACCCCAGCACTACCAGGTTATACCTCATACCATGCTTTTTGGCCCCAAAACTTGGACCGAACCACAAAAGGAGGGGGAGTATCAATATTCGTCAAAGATACCCACACCTTCAGGTTGGTGGCACAGCACGAAGCATCAGAGACTATCCATGTGCAACTAACAGTGGGTAAAACTGCCTTCCAGTTTATAGCCTGCTGCAGACCACCCTCCCAAACCCAGGAACCCCACTCGGCCTTCCTGAGAACACTGGAAAATATGAAGGTCTCTCCAAACACCATTATACTGTGCGACTTTAACTACCCAAACATAGACTGGGAGCATTACTCTAGCTCCAACAGTCTAGCCCAAAGGTTCCTAGAATTTATAAACTCAAATGCTATGGAACAACTTGTTACCACTCCCACAAGAGGGGAAAACATACTAGACCTGATCATCACCAAAATGGTGACTCAATGCTCCAGACCAGAAGTGTATCCCTCACTGGTAAGATCAGACCATAAACTAATCTCACTGGATATTCACATCCCGACCCCACCCCCTGCCCAGAAAACCACAGTGAAAAACTTCTCTAAAGCAAATTTCACACTCCTCAAAACCGAGGTGGAATCCTTCAAAGCCCCCGAGCCTGTGGAGAATACGGCCCAGACTGCAGAATCCTTTATAAATGCATTCTATGAACACCTTCAGGAATGCATGGATCATGCAATCCCAAATAAAACCAAGACCCAATCCTCCAAAGGCAGACATCCTGTCTGGTGGACCCCAGCCATAACAAAAACCGGAGACAAACTGGATACGAGAAACAGACTAAATCCAACAAAAGAGAGTCCAAGAATGTCACGGAAGACTAAAAAACAGGCAGTTTATTTAGAGTAAAGCGCTTTTCGTCGCTCAAAGTGTGAGCAACTTCTTCAGACATTTCAAATTAATTAAATAACTGTTTATATATACACTCACGTCACTATGCTTAATTGCTAATCAACAATTTAAAACAGCAATGCAATGTGATTCCTTTGCAAAAACATACATTACAACTCAGAACAGCCAGGTTATTTGTTTAATATTACATCTATAAAAAATATATATATATATAAAATATACTATCCAACTCTAGATGTTGTTAGTTAATTTTAACAAGAAGAAGTTGCTCACACTTTGAGCGACGAAAAGCGCTTTACTCTAAATAAACTGCCTGTTTTTTAGTCTTCCGTGACATTCTTGGACTCTCTTTTGTTGGACCCCAGCCATAAACAAACTATACAATAGAAGGAGGAAGCTACTACATGATAGAGCAAAATCCCAAAAAGGGAAGGCATCTCTGATCAGTATTAGCAAAAAACTACGGGCACTCATAAAATTGACTAAGGCCAACTTCGAGAAAAAAATTGCACAGGACACTAAGGATAATCACAAGGCTTTCTTTAGTTATGTTAGGAACCTGGGTTGGAATTCCCAGATATGCTCAGAATTAGTCCAAAATGACAAAAAATACATCGAACCCACAGACATTGCCAACATCCTAGCTGACAGGTTCAGCGCAAACTTCTCCCCCCCCACCAAAAGGGCAAATATCTATCCCAGCAGAGTGCTGCCCCCTGACATCTCAGATGCTCAGGTAAGAGCCACCCTCTCCAAAGCAAAAAACACAGCATCAATGCGACCAGACAGTGTCCCGGGCTGCGTCCTACATGAACTCCAAGAAGTGCTAAACCCAAACATAAAACTACTGTTCAATCTCAGCCTTACTACAGGATATGTACCCAAAGAGTGGCGTACAGCAACAGTGGTCCCTCTCCACAAAGGTGGTGCCTAAACGGATCCTGGAAACTATCGCCCCATAAGCCTGACTAGCTTGGTCTGCAAAGCTATGGAAAGGATCATCATGGACCTCATAAATAAAGATATTGGGGACCTACAGACACTGGATCCTACCCAGTTCGGCTTTGTTAAGGGCAGATCCTGCCTCTTAAACCTGGTCAATTTCTTTGAAACAGTCACCAAGGCCATTGACGAGGGGAAGGTGGTCCACACAGCCTACCTGGACCTCGCAAAAGCCTTCAATACAATACCCCACTCGGGCATTATAAATAAGCTCACCAGCTTAAATATAAGCCCCTATGTCACTAGATGGGTTGCAAACTGGCTCAAGGACAGAACCCACATGGTTAGAATTGCTGGAGCCATGTCAGACTCCAAACCAGTTACAAGTGGCATCCCACAAGGCTCAGTCCTGGGACCTCTCTTGTTCGGTATATATTTCTCGGAGGTACAGGCCAACATGGAAGGACTGTGGCTGACCAAGTTTGCAGATGACCGCAAACTGGGTGCCATAATCGACTCTCCAGGCAACACAAGCATCCTCCAAAAGGGCCTCATAGAAACAGACAACTGGTGCCAGAGCCATGGCCTCAAGCTAAACGCCAAAAAGTGTATAGTCATCCCCTTTGGCAAAAACAAAGTGCCCACAAATTAGCACATAGGTGGTAATCCATTAAGTACAGAAGAAGTAATTAGGGACCTGGGGACCCAAGTTGATAGCAATCTCTCATTTGACAACCACATGGCCAAAGTGGTTAGAAAAATAGTTTATATAGCCCACCTAATCATGAAGGGATTCACATCTAGATCAGGGGAGGTCATCGTGCCTCTTTACTCATCCCTCATCAGGCCTATAATTGAGTACAATGCCCCTTTTGGGATGTACTTTACCAGACACCTGCAGCAACTGGAAAGACCCCAAAAGTACCTCACCAAGAGGATCAAAGGGCTCAAACAGATGCCATATGCTGCCCAGTTAAAGAAACTCCAGCTCTACTCAGTGGCATACCGCCTGCTCAGAGGCGATCTGTGCCTGACGTATAAAGCCATGTCCAATCTGGAATTAATGGACATGCTGCACCTCAGAAAATCCAAATCCCATCGAGCTACGCGCTTCAGAGACTTGAACCTCTGCACTGAAATAAATAGGACATGCTGGAGGGACAGATTCATAACTCAGAGGCTCCCTTCACTCTGGAATAAAATCCCAGTCCAGGTTAGGCAGAGTCCCTCATTGACTCTCTTCAAGAGGAATCCTGATGAGTGGATGGGAGATCATAGGTTTACCCCGTGTATCACTTCTGTGTCACTGTTAGACAGAGGCACAGTATACTAACCTCGAAAAAGGGCATAGCAAAATTAATTTAAAATGGGTGGCGAAAGCCAAACACACTCTAGCTAGGCTTATAAATGCCCTAGGGCAGATAGCCTAGTATGACCCTATGAACCTAGGTATAGTGTGATCATTGTACTTACCTTACTGATGCATGATGGGTGTTCTTGCATTATAAACAATATACATGGTAATATCAAAAATACTTGCCAGATACATTTTATTTAATAAAACAGAGTAAGCAGCATATCTCAGACAAAGTAAGCAATGTATCTCTCTCCTTCCACTGCTTTTTCAGCCTGATGTGCATTCACTCAGTACACAGGACATAGTTACAGGTCCTGCCCTCATCACCTGCAATGAGAAAAGAACAACTATGAATGATGCAATCCTCACATATCAGTGATTTACATTGCTCAGATCAGGTTCTAAAAAACATTTTTTTTGAAAAACAGCACAGAACCATCATACACATTTTGCAATGTTACACACACACACACACACACACACACACACACACACACACACACACACACACACACACACACACACACACACACACACACACACACACAATAATTTAAATTTTGGAATAGAATTTAACACAGAGTAGAGGACCTAAGGTTCAAACCTGTAACTCTAAGCTACATTCACACTTACCCTGACCCTTACCTGCCTAATTAATCCATCTTGCCTGAGAGTGTACAGTGTGATTGCAATGAAATAATTTTGGGTTGTGAATGTGCAAGGATGGTTTACTAATATGGATCAAGACCTGGGACTGACAAAATGGCCAACATGCTGGGCATTTAGGTAAATAATCTGCAAGAAGGAATTCATGTCAGCATAGTGGTCTCAACCACTAACATTAAGTGAAAACCTTCACCCTCATTGGACAGTGCTATATATCACACAGGTTCTGTTAAAAGACAAATACAAGGTGCTTTACATCACAGACACAGTTATATATGTAGGAGGATGACATGTAAACATTCACTGGCAAAGTGTACATCCCAAATCAAATGTATACATCACTGTATCTCCCTTTTCTGCATTGCAGCTATATGTCTCACCATTTGACTCCCTCCAAAGAAAAGGATGAGGTGTTTTTGAAGTGAATTTAATAATGAATGAAAGAACTACACTTGACAACAATTTTACAAGTCATAGCACAGTCCACAAACCTTTTTTGACAGAAATATAACCATCTGTTCCAAGCATTACACATAGCACTGTACTTAAAGATGTGCTGTTGACACACTGTTATGATTACAAATATATTTGTAGAAATTTGATGAACTGATTTATTCATAAGCACAAAATAACCATTAATATCAATAAGCAGGTATGTACAGCAGAACTATTGACAATGTGTGAAAGACACAATGATAAGAAAATAATGATATGTTTTCCCTATGTGGAATTGAACCCACAACACACCAACATATATGCAGGCTGGCCTGGTACTTTAAAGGCGGAGCTACCAGCAAGTAAATATTTTTTTCAGTTACTGCATGTGTGTATCTGTATTCCTGCAGATAATGGATGAATATGGAAACATCCGACATGTAACCTTCTTAGACCATCACGATCTGCAGAAATAACAGCTATCAACACATTTTACAAATGAAAAGATATGTGTAGGCAGTTGTACAGGAATTCCTCTTGTGTTAGACAAATGGAAATGTAATAAGAATGTTCATTTTTTTAAGAGGAACAGAATAAAGACGTCATTTATGGGCTGCTGTTCATATATAGACAGGTACACTAGGCAATATTGCCATAGTATTACAAAAAAACTACAAAATGTGTAGTCATCATCAGTGGCCTAGATACTATAGGCATTCGTGGTACACGATTATAGTGGATGTAATATGTTGGAAAACCAATATACATCTACAATATTCAATATTATGCACATTATTAACATTAGCAAATAAATAAACTCCAGCAGACTAGAAACCATACTTATATGGAGAACAGTCAACACATCTTTTTAATTATCCATATGAGCATATTATCAGAACATGATTAAAAAAGGCATATATCAGATATATGTGGGATACAGCTATATATCTCTATATTCCATAGGAATCTCAGGCATATGTGGTACTATGACATTTACTATAGGCATCCATTAGCTGTTGATGCATCTCAGTCACACTGTGATGAATCTCCTCTGTGTCCATGTGATGCAGGTCATTGTCGCAGTGGCAAATCTGCACTCCAGTCCATTAGATCTCTGTACATCACTGATGCTCCCTCGCAATCTAGTTCAAAATGTTGATCATTCCGAAGTTCTGCGGTCTGTCTATCATTCAACACTCCTCTCCTGAGTTGACAGTCAACATCTGGATAGTCTCATAGTTGATCATAAAACCAGCTGACCAGGGGGGAGGTATGGTATTACTTAATACAGATGATTATCATACATGCATGATGGATATGTTACAAGATACAAACACATATCTGAGAGTTGATTCTGAATACTTGGCTAAATTGGTTATGAGAATATATGACAATATCTATGACCTGTTAATGTGCAGACAAGTTACACAAGAATTGTATGAATATTTTTTGGTTGAATTTCCATTGATACCTTATATAAAAGGTCTGCCGAAGATCCACAAAGGCATTTTACCCCCCCCCCAATGAGACCCATAGTGGTAGGTGACGGCTGGGTTACTGAAAGAATTTCTAATTATTTGGAAAGTTTATTGGGACCAGTGGTAAGGAATATACCCATAATTCTCAAAGACAGTTATCAGCTTATCAATGATTTAAATAATCTGCCTAATGATGTAAAATGCTTATCGTCCTGTATACTGGTGACCCTTGATGTAAAAAATTTGTTTACATCCATCCCTAATGATTTTGTCACAGAAGCCATAAGGGAATATCTATGTACATTGGATAATTTCAACAATGAACAGGTCATTTTGATATGTGCACTCTTGGAATTAGTACTGTCCAATAATATTTTTCTATATAGAGATATGTTGTATGCCCAAATGTGGGGGTCGCCATGGGGACCCCATGTGCAAATTCATATGCAAATCTTGTGGTATATCAATGGGAAAGGAAATTTATGTTTGATAGTTCATTTTTTAAGAATGTCTTATTATACAGAAGATTTGTTGATGATGTTCTATTTTTTGGAAAGGTAGTATAGAAGAATTACAAGCCTTTATTAACTACTTAGAATCTACTACTGATTTTTTAAGATTTTCTTTTGAATTTTCTTGTAATAAAGTAAATTTCTTAGATATAAGTATAATGAAAGATAGCCAAGGTAACATCTCTACCACATTATATAGAAAACCTTGCTGGAAAAATGCACTATTGCACTTTAGTAGCATGCATCCTAGGTTTGTTTTCTCTAATATAGTGAAGGGACAATATCTTAGAATTATTAAGATTTGTAAAGAAGCCCTTAATAGGCAACAACAACTTGATGCTATGTATACCTTACTGTTAGACAGGGATTATCCTGACTCTATGTTAAGTAGAATTAAGGAAATTGTTATGGATGTCCCTAGAGACAGAGGTGATTATATTAGGGGAGTCACCAGTTACACAGGAGGTAGATCGAATATAGGTAGACCTACCAAAATCACTTTCATCACTAGATATACTAATGATAATAAAAACATCACGAATATCATTAAAAAGAACTGGCAGGTACTTATTGCTGACCCCAAGATTCAGACTATAGTAGGGAATACTCCTTCTTTTACTTACAGAAACAGTAAGAATTTAAGAAGGATTTTGTGTACAGAACATTTCCAGAATTAATTTAATAGTCATACCATCAGGCATTATGATAGGTTAGGTACCTATTCCTGTAATAAATGTAATATGTGTAAGTTTATCTCAAAGGAACAAGACTTCATTCATCCTACTATTAATTATAGATTTAAACCTAAATTTCATGCTAGTTGCGAAGATGAAAATCTCATCTATTTAGCAACTTGCGTTCGCTGTCCAACGTTTTACGTAGGGATGACTTCTAGGAAATTAAAAGACAGGATGTATAATCACATATATGATATAAGGAGAAATAATCAACAGAATGCATTAGCGAAACACATAAGTAGTTTTAAAGATCATATTTTTGAGTTTAGAGTATTACAGTTAATAATCAAAAATAAGAGAGGAGGGAATAATAAGAATTATTTAGAATCTATTGAATTGTGCTGGATCTTTAAATTACGAGCGCATGTAGAACCTGGTTTAAACCAATTTATTAGTATTAAGCCAGTATTAATTGCACGTAAATATTAGGAAGTATTAGGATGCATGATAAGAATTATATATATTCTTATTATTCTTATTCTTATTTTCAATGAGTTTTGTTATTTTGCCATGAATTCATTATTTATATATTTATATATATATTTTTATGCATACATAGATATTATATATATATATATATATATATATATATATATATATATATATATATATTCTTTTTATACACATATACACATATATATTTTTATATATATTTATGTTTATATTTATTCATATATACTCACACATTTTGTCATATATATTATATTGTATAGAGATTTTTTGCTTTGCATGATTTAGGTTTTTTCAGTATTGTGGCTACTATGAATGACTTGAGTTAGCAGCATTGAAATAGTTACCATGGTTACCTGCTTGATTTAAATGCATTACTTGATTGATTTTAATTAAGTGTAATTGGTCAGCATATTTAAAGACTGTTTTATTGACTAGTAAAATGAAATCTGATGAAGCGTGCAGTGTTTGGCACGTGAAAGCGCTCATTTCTGTCCACAATAAAAATCTTGGAATTTTATGTGCATCGTAGTGGTGGTCTGGTCCTGTATTTTCGCTATTGTAATATGTTGGAAAACCAATGTACATCTACAATATTCAATATTATGCACATTATTAACATTAGCAAATAAATAAACTCCAGCAGACCAGAAACCATACTTATATGGAGAACAGTCAACACATCTTCTTAATTATCCATATGAGCATATTATCAGAACATGGTTAAAAAAGGCATGTATCAGATATATGTGGGATACAGCTATATATCTTTATATTCCATAGGAATCTCAGGTATATGTGGTATTATGACATTTACTATATGCATCCATTAGCTGTTGATGCATCTCGGTCACACTGTGATGAATCTCCTCTGTGTCCATGTGATGCAGGTCATTGTAGCAGTGGCAAATCTGCACTCCACTCCATTAGATCCCTGTACATCACTGATGCTCCCTCGCAATCTAGTTCAAAATGTTGATCATTCCGAAGTTCTGTGGTCTGTCTATCATTCAACACTCCTCTCCTGAGTTGACAGTCAACATCTGGATAGTCTCCTCTTCAGTCCATTTGGGCACATGGACATGTCAAAACCTCCTGGAAGTAACCATCTCAATAATCTCAATAATGTAGATAGTCCAATGAAGAAATACACAAATCTGAAATTTGCTCACTGAGGTCCCACTCATTTTCAAGGTAGCAATGGTCTGATCTATAAATGTATCAGACTCAATATTTAAAAGTTGCACTTATAGATTATTGGAAGATAATGGGCATATGCTACACATGATCCTGTTTAATGATCCCTATTGGGTACTTGCATGGAGCACCTTCCAGTTATACCGAGCTATTGATTAATGCAGTGAATTTCTAGATCTTATATGGACATGTGCAAATGGGATTCCATAAACTTGAATGTTAACATTAATTATGTGTGGCACAAATTGTACTTAAAGGGTGTATGTACATAGCTGCTGTTACTTTCAGTTATATCCGAGTCATAGGTAGCTGCTAAGGTAATTTGGCACCTGCTAGCATTGCTGTTATGGGGAATATTATCTCATTATACACCTATGTTAACATTACTCATCAAATATACCTCTTCAGATTGATTCATTTATAGAAAATGTGTGCATTATGAAAACTGTTTGTAACTTACTGGAGTGGTGTGTGATTTATCTCTATGCATACACGTGTTGACATCTGCATCAAGGACATGCAGTAATTTCTGATATGCAGTTGTACTGGCAAATGTAAATAGCAACAATGAACAGTACATAAAGCTGGACTTACAAAATATTCCTATATAGACTGTCATCTGCTGTTGTTAACATGTTGTGCAGCATGGTGCACACAGTTATCATCTGTGTGCTTTCTCAGGTGTGTATTGCAGTGCACTCTTGGATGTGTCCAGACATCTGAACCTAGCTTTCAGTACACTGAACACATGCTCAATGGTTTTATGTGGTGTGGCATTTTTTCTACTATACATCCTCTGCAGGATTTAATGGTGGTCTGTATGGGATCACTGCTCAACAGGATAACCACAGTCACCTGTTGTGGGGAGGAAACACACTTGTCAGCATGGATATTGTTGGGAGGGATATCCTTATCTTACATCCTAGCTGTATTCTTGTACTAACCAGTAGTACTCCCTTAGGTATTTCACCTTGCTGGAATGCAGCCTTTTCCTCCATATGACAGCATCATGGGCACTTTCGTGGTATGTTGCCATGATGTTCGTTATGCTGCCATCTGCTGCACACATGAACTGGCAGTTCAAGGGTGGCCAACCCTTTCTGTTAATGCATCTGTCTGCTTCTGGATGAACTATGGTCTTGATAGGAATGTGGATGCCAAACTATTGTAACAAGTACATGTGGGAAGTTTGCAAGGTTATAAAACTGGCACATGACAGTTCTCAACTCCATTGGGGGTAGATGGAAAGTGTATGTAGTCATCCACATTGGTGTACATTGCTGCCAGAAATTTTTCCAGGATACAGCTGGCAGCTGACCATGACACACCCAAAGCACCCCCATGTGTCTTTAGAATGTCTCAGGTGCAAGTACATCCAGGCTGAGACACACTTTTGTTTCAATAGAGATGGGGTTGCCTCACAGTGTCCACACAAACATGTGGGACACACATTGCACACAGACTGCGCCAACTGTCTGTCTAGGTGGTACTTGTCAATTATTTCTTGCTCTGGAAACTGATTTAGTTGCAGCCTTGCTCTCACTCTAGCTGGCTGCCTTCGAGGGTGCATAGCCACATCCTCTTCCATGGCTTATAGTACTACAGCCTGTTGCAGTTCATTCACTGTGGGTAAAACTTTTTTTTAATTTTTTTTAGTGGTATTATTACGTATTCCATTGTATTTCATAGTAATAGCTTCCATTCCTTGTGATGCATGCAGTTTAGCATATGCTAAGGATTTCAGAAACAGATTCAGTGTTGCAGTTTGTTGCATTTAAGTTACATTGGGTGCACATAATGTGTTTTAGAATCCGATGAGCATGCAGGGAATCCATAATTATCCTATGCTGAATAGATAAGTACTGGGACTACTTGCCACATGTCTTCTGAAATCCCATCTTCATCTGGTACACTGAAGTCTTCCCTCAGCGTGCTGCACTGTCCACAAATAGCTTTTGGAATCCAGCCCCAAATCTTTGTCTCTCTGGCTGAGAACAAAGATCCTCTGTCAGTGTTTTCCATGTACCTCCCCCATTGAGGCGTTCAGAATGTATTCGCGAACGCAATCAGTATCCCAGGGGACAACCATCGTGGAGAGGTCAACCACAAGGTTTCTACAACAACAGGAGGAGGTGGTCCCGCTCCAACTACAGACCCTAGTTTCATCACCACCTCCTGGGGAAAGCCCACTTAACATTATCATTAGTCACAATCTGACCACTTCTTTTTCTGGACATTTTTTTGACAACCTCTTATGTTGTACTACTGATTCTATTGGACCTTGTTTTAGTTTGGAGAGTGAATCGACTTGTACTTTGGTGAAAACCAATAATGTATGCCTTTATAATTTTATTGATTTGGAGTTGACTGTCAATCACTTGTCACTGTTTGGAAAAGGTTTTACCTTTGTACCTAGTTTTAGGAATGATATAGCGAGACTATTGGTTAACCTTAGACTGTATACTAGACAGTTGAATTTACAAATTTATTTTTTTTAAAATCACAATTTGTGCTACGAACAATCATTAGGGCCAAAAAGAAAAAGTACCTTTATTCCCCCAACCCATCCTTGTATCCACACTTTTGAATCTATGTGTGAAGCTCAGTTTAGAAGGTTGAGTAAACTGAATGGCAATTTTCCAGACAACATGACCACTGGTGAAAAGTTTTGTTTGAGGCAATTGACTACCTCAAACAACTACAGGGTCATGAAACCGGATAAAGGTGGGGGTGTGGTTATCATGTCTGCTATTGACTATTCCAATAGAATGACCATTGTACTTAACGATGCCAATACTTATCAGAGGATATCACTCAAGGAGATGCACATGGCATATTCTAAAATTGATTGGCTTTTGTACGAATGGCTTATGGAAGGGGTCATAGATCAAGATGAACACCACTACTTACAGGTAGATCACCCTGTGACACCCATAATCTTCGGCATTCCCAAGATCCATAAATGCCAGAATAATCCACCTTTCCGCCCAATTGTTTCAGCCAAAGGTTCTAAAACCGAAGCCATGGCATCATATGTTGATTTCCACTGTAAAACATTGTTAATTTTTTTTCCACACATTTTGCGTGACTCTTGGCACTGCCTAGATGTTATTAGACAGCAACATTTTGATAATTTTCCCATTATGGTCACCACTGATGTTATCAACCTTTTTTCTGTCATACCTCAGTTAGAAGGCCTCTATCTATTTAGATCTTGTTTGGACAACAGAGGTGGGTTACATTCTGTTAAAAGATCTCTTATGGTCGACCTTATGGAACTTATTTTAACTAATAACTTCTTGGCCTTTGAAGGTGAACTGTATAAACAGGTAACAGGAGTTGCCATGGGGGCAAAATGTGCACCTATCTACGTCAATTTGGTATTTGCACAATGGGAACTAGACAAGGTATTTTCATCACCATTTATGCAACAACCGAAATTATATCTTAGATATTTGGATGACATACTGATTTTTTGGACTGGCCCATTAGATTTGATTCCTACTTTTATTGATTACCTTAATAACACTACGAATTTTTTAAAATTCACATTTAAGGTACATGGACATATTTGTAATTATTTAGATATTTTACTACATATTAAAGATGAACAAGGTGAACTAACTATTGAGTCACGTATATTCCGTAAAGAAACTTACTCAAATGTTTTTTTACACTTTCAGAGTTGTCATCCATTGTTTCAAAAAAGAAATGTTTTTAAGGATCAGATGGTAAGACTATCTAGACTTATTAGTACTGACCATCACTATGCTAATAAAACAAAAGTGTTAATGGATATGTTTAGACAAAGAGGTTACCCTTTAGATCTTTTAGACAGAATTAAGAATGAAGTTGATGCCAAAAGATATGTAACTTTTAGGCCAATACTGAAGGGTGGCTTATCTAAGGTTAACAACGTCCTGAACAAAGATATTTTTTCCCTTGCTCCTGAAAAACACAAGAAAGCTATGATTTTGCCTTTTAATGGCCATTCGGACACAATTGGTAACATTTTGAGAGAAACTTGGCTATATACGATGGACAAGGAAACTATACAGGTTATAGGTAAAACACCAACTATAACATATGGTAGGGGGCTGAATTTGAAGGAATTGTTAGAAAGAGACAATTCAAACAATGGGGCCTACAAAAGTTCATCTATGAGCAAATGTGGTTCCTGTAGTGTATGCAAGTTTATCAACAATGGCCCATATGTGTCAGTTATGAATTTCTATAGGACTATTAAATGTCCTGGCCATTGTAATTGCAACACTAGGGGGGTTATTTACATTGCTACTTGCTTAAGTTGCCCTAGTTTCTATGTAGGGAAGACCATTAGGAAACTAAGGTTAAGAATCCTTGAACACGTTAGGGACATTAAAAATAAAAAGACGACCAACTCTCTTTATCTACATAGTTTGACTTGCGTTAATTTTAGCAAATTCTTATTTTTTATTATTGATAGAATACCTGATAATGATAGAAGCGGTGATGTTAAGATTATATTAGAGATGAGGGAGACCTTGTGGCAGTTGAGATTTAATGCATCCAGACCCCCAGGTTTAAACGAGTATATTTCTATGGTAAGCATTCTAAAGCATAGATCTCTTTTTGTTTAAATTGGAAATATTAACACATTAATATAGCTATATATTTTGCAGTTTTTGCACTTTTTATTATTATTATTTTCTATACAGTTATATACAAATACTATAAACTTTATAAGCTTATTATGTAGACAGCTTGAATATGTAAATATGTACATATTTATTTATTTACTTATTTATTTATTTATTCAAACAACTATTTACATATTTACTAATAACTTACTAATAACTATTTAATAATATTACATAACACTACATTCTATTTATTTATTTATTCATTTTATTTATTTATTTATTTATTTACTTAAATAGATTTGATCAATTTTGAACTATGTGTATACATACATATCTTCGATTATAAATTACACTTCATTCCATTTTATATTATTTTGTATTACATTATTTTACTCTAAGCTTCATTATTTTTTGAAACCTATAAGGGTATTTTTAAGTTCAAGAAAAAGTTGCATTGTGTGTGTTTTTCTTTTTAAAAAAGGTTTTGTCATTAATGACATTGAACAATTACTTCATTTTGATAGGTTTGGCACAAAGGGCGTTTTTTTTGGAATTTATATCAGCTGGTTGGTTTAATATTTGCCTTAACACTCTGATGATGCCTGACTCCTTCTCAGGTGAAAGCCCTTAGTGGTTTTAAGTGTTTCATTTGTTTTATGTTGTTGTTTTTTATTTGAATTAAATGCTTTCTACTTGTTCCTGTTTGCGCTGGAGTTTTTTTCAACTGGCCATCACCTGGAGCTGTATTGGAACATTTTCCATGTACCATGTTTTTATTGCTGCAACAAAGAAAATGCATGGAGTCTGAGATAAATGGTACTGGACCAATTTATCCAGTTGCAGACATATATTTTGTCTCCACCAGTGAGATAGCAACAAGCATGAGTTTGCCCAGAGATGAAAGAGTGGAACTGCAGAGTGGATCACCAATGTTCTTTCTGTTGTATTATTCTTCTGTTCCAAGAATACCAACTCACCTACTTTGCAGATAAATATAAAAAGTCTCTCTAAACACAGAATGGTCTCTCAGATTCATGAGCACATGTACCCAAGTAATTGGAACAAAACTACATGATTAATAATATCCAATAATTCATGAAGCCAGCAGGAAACACACCTTTAAGAAAGTGTTTCTACATGGTGTGAAAGTTGTCAGTGAGGCCTGAATGTAAAGGAAAAAAACACTGGGCAGGATTCACGAAACCTCCGTGTAAGAGTCAATATGTCTTACACGGAGGCTGCAGTTAAACGGTGTGATGTCAGCATGCCATATATATTCATGAGGGCATGCTGAATCACACCCTAGGCTAACACGGTCCGTGTAGGAAAGTAGGGGGCGTGTCCCTTTTCTGCAAAGGGACATGCCCCCAGAAGAGTCACAGTCCTGAAAGTAAACTCCCACGAGCGAGTCCGTGGAAATGTCAAAAAACACAACACCACACATGCCCCCACAGACTATAAACCCAACTGTAATGTAAACCGTAAAAATCAACAGTTTAATTTTTTTTTTTATAATTTCAAAAATGTTTGCCCGTAATTGCGCTCGTTTGCATGGGTGTGCCCTTCGCTCAGCCACAGTTAGCAGTCATTGAAAAAGCATATAAGATCTAAATATGCAAATTAAGCCAAGTAGCAATAGCGTAGCAGTAGAGACGTTGGCCAAAGAGGAGGTAGTCACGGTTCGAGCCCCAACAACATCATTTCTATTTTTAGTGAAATAAGCATTAAACTATCCCCTGACATATATGTATATATATATATATATATATATATATATATATATATATATATATATATATATATATATATATATATATATAACTATAATTTAAGTAAAATGTAATGAAATGGGCCATGTATTTTTGAAGAAATCTGACACAATAAAAAAAAAAAATTTATAAGTGCCCATAGCTGAGCAGCACTCTAACAAGCTGAGTATGACTGGCCGCAGGTGAGCAGTGGTTTAACAGGTGTAATATGAGTGCCCGGAGTTGAGCAGTACTTTAACATGCTGAAACTGTATGCCCGTAGCTGAGCAATGCTTCACACAGCGTAATATGCATGCTCATAGCCAAATAATGCGTTAACCAGCATAAGCCATTTGCGCGGAGCTGCGCAGCACGCCAACTGGCTTACCGGTGGACAACGTTGAGCAAGCTGTATCAAAGCCGCCTTTACACAGACACACACCTCCTAGCCTGTCTAGACAGTAGTAAAATAAAAAAAAAGCAATGCCCAGGCTCGAACCCAGGATACTGTGCATCATAGTGAAAGTACTGAACCACTAAGCCATGACAGTTGTACTGAGAAATGCAGTATTAGCATATATATAGGAATGAATGGAAATAGAAGCATGACAAAGCAGTTTTTTTTAAGCTGATACATTTCCAAAATGGCCAATCACAGATAAGTGCGGGAAAAATGGCATATATAAGCCCCATAGGTGGGAATACACAACATAATTGATTGTGGAACCTATTTGCAGTCAGGAGGGCAGGTGTAGGAGAGGGAAGTCACTTCTGAGCACAGAGGTGGGGTGTTGAGGAGTCCAAATATATGGTTTGGCTCCTAGTCCACGATCATGAAGCTCAACTCATGCAGGGGCCAGGTTCTCTGGGGTGCGTACAAGGCAGAGGCGTGGAACCGGTTGGCACATGATCTCACCAGTGCCACAGGCATACCAAGGACTGGTGAACAGGTCCGTTACCACCATGCGGACCTGAAGAGATGAAAGCAGGACCAACTGAACTGTTGGATCCAGGAGGCCCGGCAAATGCCCAACGCCCCACTACTGAGTAAGTATTCATGTAATTAAGTATGTAAGAAATTATCCTAGCTGATATTATGGAGATGTATGTTCCAATATTACTTCATTTATATTACAGCTGCAGGTGTGCGTTCCGTGAATCAGTGAGCCTATGATGATAGGCTGGTGCGGTTGTGCCACCATGCAGGTTAGTAATTATTTTGCTGTAATTGTTATAGAATATAAGTGAGACAGTTTGTAAAAGAGTTCAGTGTTGTTACATATTAATAAATTTCAAATAACACTAGAAGAAAGATTCCGCTAGTACTGTATGATTAGATAAGTGATGCAGCCTGTAATCCAGAAATAAAAATTAAACAAGTCTGAAATAGAGATTTTCCACCTGTATTGTAATATCAGATAAATTGCTTCAGCCTGAAAATTACTGGTAAACAAGCTAAAGACGATAGACATGTGTCAAATACATCCCCTTTGAAAATCTGCCATATGAAACAAGTGAGTCTGTTGGAAAGGATCGTTGTAACCAAGTAAGAAATGTTAATAATGCCTAGAATTAAGTACCATCTTGAATTGTACAAATAAAACAAGTGAGAGTGTGAGAAAGAGGTATGAATCGACCAAGAAAGCTGTAATAAGTCTTGAATAAAGTTATACTGCAGTCAGTACATAATGAAATGAATGAGACAGCCACAACCAAAGAGTGAAATGTTTGTAATAAAGTACTGAAGCTGGAATATGTCTGTCCCACAATTTGGATATGTTGCTGTACCCTTGCAATATGGAGATAGTATGGTTGTATGAAATACTGAACATCCACAGTTGTCTAGAGCCATATAAATCAAATGTAGCAGGATGCTGTACCTGAACACAGCCAGATATGAATGTGTATGAATAAAAATGCAATGTATATTAATGTAGCAGTAACATTCCCATCACCAACATTCCTAAAGTTACATATAGGAAACTGTACTATGTATTTATTTTATTTAATTTAAATTTGTTGACGGGTACTAAGACCTGTAGGGTATATATATCTGCAGCTACTAGAAATGTACAGCATATGTATAGGTAGTTGAAGTTGTTAATGAAATATTTCTTCACCCTACCCTATTTTCACAAATAATGCCATTCCACACCAAACTGGGTATGTGCATTCACAATTAATTCCCATGGACATTTGTCCTGTTGGTTCATACATATCTAGATGTATGTTGATGCATGTGCCCTGTTCACATATCCAAATCTGATGGCCTGTTGCCATCAATCAACCCTGCATGCTGTTGGATTGTGTACTGTTGTTCAAAATATGCATGTGTTATGCTTGCTGTTCAATGTTTGGAATTCATGGGTGTTTGGTTAATGGGAATACTGATGCATGCTGTTACAACTAATTTTGAATGGTATTGTTTGTTACTAACCCAAAATGTCATAAAATATTGCTAAACATAGGACAACAGGGAAGGTGGGTTCCAGCAGACCCACCTCTCCAACCTCAGCTGGCAAGTGCACCTGGCACTAGTGCCCAGGCCGGAACCTCCTCCGGTGGCCCTGTGCCACCTTCGGGTGGAAGCGCTGCAGGGGATGGGGCTCATCCCCCCTCTGCAAGCATGGCCGGAGGAGAATGTCCACTCACCCTCCAAAGTGTCCGGTCTGTGGTGCATAGCGAGATCAGGCATCCTGTGCTTGAACCCCTACGCCAGCTTGAGGCACGGGTGGCGCAACTCATGCATGTGCCTGCCCGTCCTACACAGCCCCCAGCACAGCCCTGTTCTGGGCAGTGAAGGCACAGTGGCAACTGCCCATGGGTGGGGATCTCAGTTCCACTGTTGCCATCTGTGGGCTCATGGGCTCGCGATATCCAAACATCCATCCCTGTCAATTGTGTTTCTCCCCCACATATCATACTCTGCCCCTGTATTCATCTTGTTTGTCTTGTCTGTTAACCTCCCCTACCTACCTCCCCAAATATACCTACTTCCTGTACCTCACATTCCACTCTCACCTGAAAAAAAAATAAAAAAGGGCACTCTGTTCCCACAAAAAAATTACGCCACATACATAGCTGCCCATTTTGCAGACATGTCTGCTGGACATGTGAACTGGTAATTACAATTGGCTGTACAACATATTTTGTTGTCCTCACCCCTCTCTCAGGGTGGAAGGTTTCAAAGTTTACACCAAATTACACACATATGCACAGCTGTTGCTGATAAAGAAATGGGCAGCTATGGGCCTTTCCTACATCCTTCCTGCAAATCCCAAGCTTGTTTTCCTACTGTCCTACCCTCTTTGTGCCCCCTTTTTCACCACTTTCCTATCTCCCCATTTTCTTTTCTTTAAAAGAAATTAGCGCGGGTGTGCGCGAGAATAAGCACTTTTAAGCAGTAGTCAGCGGGTGCGCACTTGTGTGCGCTTAGCTAAGTGTGTGTGCGCGTGAAGCTAAGCGACAGTGCGCATGCGTGAGCACCGCGCAAACCAGCGCTAACCCGCTTACAACTGCTTAAAAGTGCCTTAGTCACTCTGAATACAAGGCCTGTAGTCTGCACAGCAGCAAAATAAAATTCCTCTGTCAGTCTCGAACCCAGGACCTTGGAAACACTAGTCTGCATGACCTACCACTAAGCCATGACTGATATACAAGAACTTTGTGCTGAAAGCAATATATCATGAAATAGTAGGACTGAATGTAAAGGGAATATAGGAAGGCTATTACACAAAGCTTTTCTTGTATCTTTACTGGCAATTCTTGTGGAATTGCATTACATTAGTGTGATAAGAGAAACAGCCATGCTAGTAGGTAATAATGTGACAGTAGCACCTTGCAAACCACACACACTATCAGAGCAGGATAAACACCGCCATATTTAAATAGGTAAGAGGCCAGACCTCAACTGTGACTGATTTACAGGGATATTCCTGATTTGCAAACAAATGTTAACTGTGCCCCACTGACTCCTGTGAAATGTACTAACAGTAGGCAGAACGGTGTGGAATCACGTAATGGTAACTCTCAATTAGTTAAAGTACACACTACTTGCATGTCAGAAATGGTGTAGTAATACATATGCTCAAAATACCCCACAGTCACAACTGCAGAATATCTGAAATATATCACGGGTGTATCCCACTGATATGTACCATTCCCTGAGGCTGCTAAAATATACACCTGAGAGTATCTGAGGCCTGCAAGTGTCAGAAACTCACAGGCACATCATTCTGTCTGCTGTCACACACTCTGTGAATAGCTGTAGAATTGCTTCCACAAGCACACACTCATGTAGGAGTACAACCCAGAAATATCAAAGGATGTAGCCATCTAATAAAATAAGGACAATATAGCAGTTTATAAGCACTGCATGTGCCTGATATTCATAACTGTTAGTACAAAGTACAAGGCCCCACTACTGCTTAGCAGCAGTACCACCAAACCACACCAAACATATAAGGAATTGCTGCTGAAAGAAATATATCATGCATTACAAGGAGTGAATGTAAATGGAAAATAGGAAAGCCATAGCAACGCATTCCAGTAAAGACACTTATCAGGCCTTCAAGGAGTGAATGTAAAGGCTAAATAGTGAAACCATAGCAACAAATTGCAAGAGCTACTGTTGTATATCAGTTAATCCACAAGTCCCACAGGAAAGCACATACTCCCATGTAAATAGTATTAGTATTATTAGGTGTCAGTTAACATACACACTGAGAAGAATGAACTGGAAGAAGCAACAGCCAGGTTTCAGTACAACATGCATTTCAGTGCCTACAACACAGCCTTAGATATGGGAGACATACCAACCTTTGCACTCACAGAACAGTGTCCACAGCAAACCAGCATGGTCCCCACCTTGAAAAACTGAAAGGGATATGCTTACCTAAGCTAACATTTTATAGCACTGTCCTGACATCACAGTGAGAACTGCAATTACCACACAAAAGGCTGCATGCAATTAGTAAATGCTGGCTAACAATTGGTGCAGAGGCCATCACATGCACATGTGCAGATACCTACAAAAGCAGCCTGTACTCCCAGTCCACACATGCAATAATATCATTGCAGCAACTGCAGGGAGAGAGAGAGAGACAGAGAGACAGAGAGAGAGAGAGAGACCAAAATAAAAATAATAAAAAGAAAAAACATCAAGACAGCAGCAGCAAGCCAGCAGCAAGCCATACAGCAGCAAGGCAGCCATCAGCAAGCCAGCCATCAGCAAGCCAGCCAGCAGCAAGCCAGCCATCAGAAAGCCAGTCAGCAGCAAGCCAGCCAGCAGCAAGGCAGCCAGCAGCAAACCAGCCAGCAGCAAGCCAGCCAGCAGCAAGGCAGCCAGCATCAAGCCATCCAAAACAGCAGTCAGAAACAAAGGTAATGTAAAGTACATAATCTAATAATCTACATACTGTGAACCCTCCATATGTGTTAGCAGTCTGTATCTATATTTATATGAAGATGTGCATAGGGCAGGGACATACTGCAACTGTTAGTGAAGGCTGGACATACATATGTAGTTGAAGGTTGCTAACAGTATGCTGCCATAGGCCCAGGGCCAATAGCATACTACCTACCTATGACACAATGCACACACACACATGTACTCATTGCAATACCAACTATGTGAGGTGGAATGATTGTGCCACTGACTGTGTGCAAGGTCTGTAATGGTGTGATTGCTCAGCATGACTTTGTGTCTGTCATGGTAGTGTGTGTCCTTGGTGTGAAGCCAGAGAAAGATGTGTCAGTTATTGGGATACAAACATACTAGATTGCCATATGTTGTGCTGTGGTTCCGTGTATATGACTGCGGTGTAGGTAGGGGTATGGCCGCAAAGACTAGGGTGCATTACCATCGAAATTGTAACTGTGCATTGCATGCATTGCATGGGATGACAATATTCCCCATCCATTACCTTAATACATACCCCCAGTGTGAGGTTGTGCATTGGACCTCAAACAGTGTGCTGAGTGCTGGTGTATACTAGTTTGTTGTAAGGGGTGTGGCAGGCACTGTCACACAGTTGTTGGATGAGCACTGATATGTGGTAATTTACATGTGTATCCCCTGATAGACAGACAGATGCTATATATGGCAGTTCAGTGATATCAGTACAGTAGAATATTATGTGTGCCATGTTACTTGCTCACATATTTTCCTTTTCCTTCCAGGGTGATGGTGCATCAGCGCAACCCCTGTTATTTGGCAGCAGAGGATGAGGAGATACACCAGAGCCTGGTGCGGGATTTTTCAACACTCTTTTCCCGGACCAGCCAGAACCAGCAGGAGAGGGCTGCACTGTGGCAAGCCCTTGTCCATCAGGTAAATGACATAGGCATGCATAATCGGACATATGAGCAGGTACGCCATCACTGCAGTGATTTAATTAGAAATGTCCGTCAGCGTGCGTCTGATATCCACAGGCAACAGCTTGCCACAGGTGGTGGGGCACCTATACACCCCCCCCTCACTAGACTGGAGGAGCTCCTCCTAAGTGTTGTGGCTCCAGCCCAACAACAACAACATCCACAGATGTGTGTAATAATGGAGGCTGGAGCCACCCAGCATGTGCACATGGTGTGTGCAGGTAACATGCCATATCTGTAGTTGACTGTTCTCTGCACTGGTAGTTTATGCATGTGCGAGATGTGTACTGCGTTTGTAGCTGTTATCCTGGACATTATTGTGCAAGATTGATATTCTCAATATCAGCAGTACACCTGTGAAAGCCAACTGTTGTACTACTGTACTGTATCATACTCACAGTATCAATGGCACAGTTGTGCCCACTGACAATAACTGTCTTATTTGTGCAGGTCCCTCTGGAGTAACAGCAAGGCAGCCAATCCATGCTGGTGAGTATGTAATAACAATACTTTTAATACTAATGATAATAATAGTAATAATACCCTCAAGCAGTATTGTTATGTGTTGGATTGCAGGTGTGTTTGTGTGTGTGTGTTTGTATCTCATGTACTGAGGAGTGTGCATGTGCCCATGTGTGCATGTGTGCATGTGTGCATGTGCCCATGTGTGCATGTGTACATGTGCCCATGTGTGCATGTGTGCATGTGTGCATGTGCCCATGTGTGCATGTGCCCGTGTGCATCTGTGGTAACATTGTGTACACATTGTAAACTGCGTTTCCTGTCTTCCCCTCACAGGTTCTGGTGTTGCTCTGGTGGTGTGCAGCAGGGAACCTGAAGCCACTGCTGGGGATAGTGATAATGATGATACATGTGTAATGGCACAGGGAGGTGTGTCAGGGTCTGTTGTTGGTCAGCCAATCGACAGTACACAGCAGTCAACCCCATCAATGTGCACAGTCATCCTGCCGATACATCCATTGTCACCAATGTCCTTAGCTGAGGGACAGCATACAGTGGGCATTGACCAGGGTAATGTGGTATCAGTGGCACATGCATTACCTCACAGCAGCCATGGCCAGAGTCCAGACATTGTACCACGCAGGCAGATCTCCAGGGGTTCTCGTGGGAGCATCCGTGGTCGTACTGCCCCTGTCAGACGTGCCCACAGAGGTCTTTCAACCTCAGCTATGTTCTGGGCTGTAATGCAGGCACAGGCATGTATGGAACGGTACACCAGACAGGGTCTGAGGGAGCTTAGAACACATCGCACTGCTATGAATGACACCATGAGTGACGTTGCGGCTGCCATCCGTACTGTCGGCGAGGTCATTGACAGACGTTGGGGAGACACATTAGATCTGGTTGTGGCGTCGACGTGGACGTATGCCAGCAACATCAGCAGCTGACGACAACAAACCCACAGCCGGTCCCATAGTGCCAAGCAATGCTGGGTCTGTGCTGTCATCAGACCGCCCTAGGAGACCATGTGCACGTGGCTCTGGACAGTCCCAGCAGGGACATGTGTCCAGTCATCAACCAACTGCTTCTGATGACAGTACCCAGTCTGGCTTAGTACCTGATACTGTTCCGTAGCACTCCTGCCAGGCACAGGTACCATGTCCATGGCCAGAGACAGTGATCTGTATGACCTGGCAGGTACAGTCTGTGGCTGTCCACAAACACCCGCATATGGCAGCCATGAGGTGGAACTGTGTGCATGCATACACACATGCATAATGCTAACACCTAGGGCTAACACATACACACACACACCGCATCAACATTGCCCCATGTTGTACTGTTGTCCCTCACTAACACACACACACACACATACATGTCGATTGGATGTATCAGTGGCAGACTCAGGCATACCAAGTACACACCCTGTGCATATGATGAAACTGTGCCACCTCCTGCAATCTGTCACATTGATGCAGGAACAGGATAACATGGTGCTGATGCACAGGGTGACTGCATAGAACTGTAGTAATATTATCATGTTTCACTTGAAAGAAAGTTATTGTCGTTTTTGCATTTAAGTTACCTGTAACACATTGCATTTAAGTTACCTGGCACTTGCTCACTAAAGGAGTTATATAAGTCAGCACTAAAATATTAAAAGCACTACACCCTCACAAACTCTCCTTGAGTACCTCGTTCCCCATTGTCCCTTTTTTTCAATTATAAAGGAATTCCCAATACTATTCTAGCATGTCCAAAAGTCAGTTGTCAATCTCCTCTCCAGTCCAGCTGGTGAATCTGGGAATCTTGAGGCAATGTTACAACTGCCTCATGTACACAGACAACCCTCTCCTCCTCCCAACAAATTCCAACACATGTGAGAGATGCAACCATATAGCCATACTGGAGGCTAAGCTCTCTCAACTCAGTATTGGCAAAACCAGTCAGGAGGAGAAGGAAACCACACTCACTACAATTCCAGTCTCACATAGACCTACCATGACAGCAAACCAAACACATAAACACACAAAAACATACTCGGATGCTCTAAATAAAAATCTGCCTAAGCAGCAGAGACCTCCAAAGCAGACACCCAAGCAACCGCTACCCCAAAACAAAACACGTGCAACACATAGCTCACAAAGCCAGTGTGCCGAACAGTCACAGCCCTTAAGGCTAAACAACACACCTGATACACTTGTAATAGGTGACTCTATCGTCAGGCACACTGACGCCCCGCTCACCAGGCTGAACAAGAAGAAGGTCACGGTGAGCTGCCTGTTGGGTGCTAGGATCTGCCACATAGAGCTCTCTGAGCATGTAGCCCAGGCCGGTATGACCCTGACCTTGAGTAGCATCCTACCCTCACTAAGAATGATGCCGCAATATGAAGACAAGATCATCAATTTCAACACTTGGCTTAAGTATTGGTGTCATTCAAAGGGGATCCAATGCCTGTCAGCCTGGCATGACATGCTCGACAAGCCACGATGCTTCGCTAGGGACGGCTTGCACCTGTCACCCCTGGGCTTTTGGATATTGGCAAAGGCTCTTGCTACCCCCATAGTGCCTTTTTTTAGGCAAGGTTCAAAAGACAAACCCACCTCCATAGGTATCACAAGGGATAAGAAACTAAGAGTAATGCTACTCAACGCCAGAATTCTAAACCTCAAGATGCACGCACTCAAAACTCTCCTAAGCATGGAGAACATCGATATCTGTGCAGTAGCAGAAACCTGGTTCAAGGCTCTCGAGAGCACCCCAGCACTACCAGGTTATACCTCATACCATGCTTTTCGGCCCCAAAACTTGGACCGAACCACAAAAGGAGGAGGAGTATCAATATTCGTCAAAGATACCCGCACCTCCAGGTTGGTGGCACAGCACGAAGCATCAGAGACTATCCATGTGCAACTAACAGTGGGTAAAACTGCCTTCCAGTTTATAGCCTGCTACAGACCATCCTCCCAAACCCAGGAACTCCACTCGGCCTTCCTGAGAACACTGGAAAATATGAAGGTCTCTCCAAACACCATTATATTGGGCGACTTCAACTACCCAAACATTTTCTGGGAGCATTACTCTAGCTCCAACACCCTAGCCCAAAGGTTCCTAGAATTTATAAACTCAAATGCTATGGAACAACTTGTTACCACTCCCACAAGAGGAGAAAACATACTGGACCTGATCATCACCAACATGGGGACTCTGTGCTCCAGACCAGAAGTGTATCCCTCACTGGTAAGATCAGACCATAAACTAATCTCACTGGATATTCACATCCTGACTCCACCCCCTGCCCTGAAAACCACAGTGAAAAACTTCTCTAAAGCAAATCTCACACTCCTCATAACCGAGGTGTAATCCTTCAAAGCTCCTGGGCCTGTGGAAAATACGGCCCAGACCACAGAATCCTTTATAAACGCATTCTATGAACACCTTCAGGAATGCAATGATCATGCAATCCCAAATAAAACCAAGACCCAATCCTCCAAAGGCAGACGTCCTGTCTGGTGGACCCCAGCCATAAACAAACTATACAATAGACGGAGGAAGCTACTACATGATAGAGCAAAATCCCAAAAAGGGAAGGCATCCCTGATCTGTATTAGCAAAAAACTACGGGCACTCACAAAATCGTCTAAGGCCAGCTTCGAGAGAAAAATTGCACAGGACACTAAGGATAATCACAAGGCTTTCTTTAGTTATGTTAGGAACCTGGGTGGGAATTCCCAGATATGCTCAGAATTAGTCCAAAATGACAAAAAATACACCGAACCCACAGACATTGCCAACATCCTAGCTGACAGGTTCAGCGCAAACTCCCCCCCCCACCAAAAGGGCAAATATCTATCCCAGCAGAGTGCTTCTCCTCTGACATCTGAGATGCTCAGGTAAGAGCTGCCCTCTCCAAAGCAAAAAACACAGCATCAGTGGGACCAGACAGTGTCCCAGGCTGCATCCTACATGAACTCCAAGAAGAGCTAAACCCAAACATAAAACTACTGTTCAATCTCAGCCTTACTACAGGATATGTACCCAAAGAGTGGCGTACAGCAACAGTGGTCCCTCTCCACAAAGGTGGTGCCTCAACGGATCCTGGAAACTATCGCCCCATAAGCCTGACTAGCTTGGTCTGCAAAGCTATGGAAAGGATCATCATGGACCTCATAAATAAAGATATTGGGGACCTACAGACACTGGATCCTACCCAGTTCGGCTTTGTTAAGGGCAGATCCTGCCTCTTAAACCTGGTCGATTTCTTTGAAACAGTCACCAAGGCCATTGACGAGGGGAAGGTGGTCCACACAGCCTACCTAGACCTCTCAAAAGCCTTTGATACAATACCCCACTCGGGCATTATAGATAAGCTCACCAGCTTAAATATAAATCCCTATGTCACTAGATGGGTTGCAAACTGGCTCAAGGACAGAACCCACATGGTTAGAATTGCTGGAGCCATGTCAGACTCCAAACCAGTTACAAGTGGTGTCCCACAAGGCTCAGTCCTGGGACCTCTCTTGTTCGGTATATATTTCTCAGAGGTACAGACCAACATGGAAGGACTGTGGCTGACCAAGTTCGCAGATGACTGCAAACTGGGCGCCATAATCGACTCTCCAGCCGACACAAGCATCCTCCAAAAGGGCCTCATAGAAACAGATAACTGGTGCCAGAGCCATGTCCTCAAGCTAAACGCCAAAAAGTGTATAGTCATCCCCTTTGACAAAAACAAAGTGCCCACAAATTACCACATAGGTGGTAATCCATTAAGTACAGAAGAAGTAATTAGGGACCTGGGAACCCAAGTTGATAGCAATCTCTCATTTGACAACCACGTGGCCAAAGTGGTTAGAAAAACATTTTATATAGCCCACCTAATCATGAAGGGATTCACATCTAGATCAGGGGAGGTCATCGTGCCTCTTTACTCATCCCTCATCAGGCCCATAATTGAGTACAATGCCCCTTTTGGGATGTACCTTACCAGACACCTGCAGCAACTGGAAAGACCCCAAAAGTACCTCACCAAGAGGATCAAAGGGCTCAAACAGATGCCATATGCTGCCCAGTTAAAGAAACTCCAGCTCTACTCAGTGGCATACCACCTGCTCAGAGGCGATCTGTGCCTGACGTATAAAGCCATGTCCAACCCGGAATTAATGGACATGCTGCACCTCAGAAAATCCAAATTGAACCTCAGCACTGAAATAAATAGGACATGCTGGAGGGACAGATTCATAACCCAGAGGCTCCCTTCAATCTGGAATAAAATCCCAGTCCAGGTTAGGCAGAGTCCCTCATTGACTCTCTTCAAGAGGAATCTTGATGAGTGGATGGGAGATCATAGGTTTACCCAGGGTATCACTTCTGTGTCACTGTTAGACAGAGGCACAGTATACTAACCTCAAAAAAGGGCATAGCAAAATTAATTTAAAATGGGTGGTGAAAGCCAAACACACTCTGGCTAGGCTTATAAATGCCCTAGGGCAGATAGCCTAGTATGAACCTATGAACCTATGAACCTATGTTGTTAACAGTACAGTGTAATGATATCATTGTGGGCATATCTCAGCATGCCTGATGCATTAACAGTGTGATTGTCATTGTAGTTTTTTATACACCACTATTAATTACAAAAGTGTAATGTCTGCACATCTTTGCATTCTGGTGGTAAGGCTGAAAACACAAACCCACCTGCATAGGTAGCACAGGGGATAAGAAAATGGAAGTAATGATACTCAATGTCAGACATGTAAACCGCAAGATGCATGCAGTCCAAACTCTACTCAGCATGGAGAATGTTGATATCTGTGCAGTAATAGAAAACAGATTCAAGGCTCCCAAGAGCACCCTAGCACTACCAGGTTACACCTCATACCATGCTTGACAGCCACAAAACATGGAACTAACTATGAAAGGAGGGTGAATCTCAATAAATGTCAAGGATACCCACACCCCCAGGTTGTTGCCAAAGCATGAAGCATCACAGACTATCCACGTGAAACTAACAGTGGGTTAAACTGACTTCCTTTTCATAGCCTGCTACAGACCACCCTCCTAAACATAGGTAACCCACTTGGCCTACTTAAGAACACATGAATATATGAAGGTGTCTCCAAACAACATTATATTGGGCAGCTGCATCTACCCACACATAGACTGGGAGCATTACTGTAGCTCCAACACCCTAGGCGAAAGGTTTCTAGAATCCATGCACTCAAATGCTATGGAACAACTTGTTACCACTCCCACAAGAGGGGAAAACATACTGCACCTGATCATCACCAACATGTGGACTCTATGCTCCAGACCCGAAGTGTATCCCTCACTGGTAAGATGACACCATAGAGTAATCTCACTATATTCACATACCAACCCCAACCCCTGCACAGAAAACCACAGTGAAAAAGTTGTGTAATGCAAATTCCATGTATTCACATGAGGCAGGCTTCACACATAGGAACTATTTAAGGTCACAGGTACATATCTCTATGTGGCACACACATACCTCATGTGTGCATTGAAATTAATGCTATAATATATGTCATACAATAATAAAAGCAACACCCACCACACATTGACAAACTGTAACAAAAACACATATGGTATTTGTAGGATTCAAACCTCTACCTAACTACGTTATGACACTTGAGAAAGACGCATTAGCGGAGCGTGTTACTCGCATTACTGGGAGGTTTTTCTTCTCCTGCTATACTTATAGGGTGCTGATATCATCAGTCTTTCAAAAGAGGAATGTACATCATGTAGTGTGTTCTTCCAGTTGCCAAAAGGGTCATTTCTTTCAAAGAGAATTGCACACATCCTGCCCCCCCCTGATGACAGATGATTGAAGAGGCACGGTGACCTCCCCTGATCTAGATGTGAATACCTTCATGATTAGGTGGGTATATGATATGTTTCTCTAACCACTATGGCCACACAGTTGTCAAATGCAAGATTTCTATCAACTTGTGTCCCCAGGTCTCTTATTACTTCTTAAGTACTTAATGGGTTCACACCTATGTGGTAATTGGTGGGCACTTACTGTTTTTCCAAAGGGGATGACTATACACTTTTCTGCATTTAGCTTGATGACATGGCTCTGGCACCAGTCGTCTGTTTCTATTAGGCCGTTTTGTAGGATGCTTGTGTCAGCTGGAGGGTCAGATATGGTGCCCAGTTTGTAGTCATCTGCAAACTTGTTCAGACACAGTCCTTCCATGTTGGCCTGTACCTCTGGGAAATATATACCAAACAAGGGAGGTCCCAGGACTGAGCCTTGTGGGATGCCAGTTGTAGCTGATTTGTAGTCTGACATGGCTGCAGCATTTCTGACCATGTCAGTTCTGTCCTTGAGCTGGTTTGCAACCCATCTACTTGAATAGGGGTTTATATTTAAGCTGGTGAGCTTATCTATAATGAGCAAGTGGGGTATTGTATGGAAGGCTTTTGCAAGGTCCAGATAGGCTCTGTGGACCACATTCCCCTCATCAATGGCCTTGGTGACTGTTTCAAATGAGTCAAACATGTTTAAGGGACAGGATCTGCCCTTAAGAAAGCCACACTGGGTAGGATCCAGTGTCTGTAGGTCCCCAATATCTTTATTTCTGAGGTCCATGATGATCCTTTCCGTAGCTTTGCAGACCAAGCTAGTCAGGATTCTGGGGTGATAGTTTGCAGTATCCATTCAGGCACCACCTTTGTGGAGAGGGACCACTGTTGCTGTACACTGCTCTTTGGGTACATATCCTGTGGTAAGGCTGAGACTGAGCAGTAGTTTTATTTGGTGTTCCATTCTTCTTGGAGTTCATGTTGGATGCAGCCCAGGACACCATCTGGTACCATTGATGCTGTGTGTTTTGTTTTGGAGACGCTGGCTGTTACCTCAGCATCTGCAATGTCAGGGGGCCAGCACTCTGCTGGGATGGATATTTGGCATTTTGGTGGTGGTGGTGGTGGGGGGGGGATTTTGCACTGAGCCTGTCAGGTTGGATGTTGGCAATGTGTGTGGATTTGGTGTATTGTTTGTAATTTTGGAGTAATTCTGAGCATATCTGTGAATTTCTACCAAGGTTCCTACCATCAGTTAAGAAAGCCTTGTGATTATCCTTAGTATCCTGTACAATTTGTATCTTCATAGGTTCATAGGTTCATACTAGGCTATCTGCCCTAGGGCATTTATAAGCCTAGCCAGAGTGTGTGTGGCTTTCGCCACCCCTTGGAATGTGAATATTATACCCATTTAGGGTTTAATTTACTGTGCCTCTGTCTAGTAGTGACACAGAGATGACCCCCGGTGTAAACCTACGATCTCCCATCACTCATCAAGATTTCTCTTGAAGAGAGTCAGTGAGGGCCTCTGCCCAACATGGACTGGGATTCTGTTCCAGAGTGTAGGGAGCCTCTGGGTTATGAATCTGTCCCTCCAGCACATCCTATTTATTTCTGTGTTGAGGTTCAAATCTTTCACTCTCGTGGCTCTGATGGATTTGGATTTTCTGAGGTGGAGCATGTCCATTAATTCCGGATTGGACATGGCCTTGTCCGTCAGGCATAGATCGCCTCTGAGTAGGCGGTATGCGACTGAATAGAGCTGGAGTTTCTTCAGCCGGGCAGCATATGACAAATGTTTGAGACCTTTTATCCTCTTGGTGAAGTACATTTGGGGTCTTTCTAACTGCTGCAGGTGTCGGGTAAGGTACATCCCAAATGGGGCATTGTACTCAATTATGGGCCTGATAAGAGAAGAGTATAGGGGCACAATGACCTCTCTTGATCTAGATGTGAATGCTTTCATGATAAGGTGGCCAATATAGAAGGTCTTCCTAGCCACCTTGGCAATGTGAGTGTCAAATGAGAGGTTACTGTCAACTTGTGTCCCTAGGTCCCTGATTACTTCTTCCGTACTTAATGGATTACCACCTATGTGGTAATTTGTGGGTACCTTGTTTTTCCCAAAGGGTATGACTATACATTTTTTGCCATTCAGTTTAAGGCCATGGCTCTGGCACCAGTTATCCGTTTTTATGAGGCCTTTCTGAAGGATGCTTGTGTCCACTGGAGTATTAATTATGGCGCCCAGTTTGCAGTCATCCTCCTATGTTTGCTTACACCTCGGAAAAATAAATGCTGAACAAGACGGGTCCCCGGACAGAGCCCTGTGGGACACCGCTTATGACTGGCTTAGAGTCTGACATGGCTCCAGCAATTCTGACCTTGTGGGTTCTGTCCTTGAGCCAGTTTGCAACCCATCTTATGACATATGGGTTTACATTTGAGCTGGTGAGCTTGTCTATGATGCCCGAGTGGGGTATTGTGTCGAAAGCTTTTGCAAGGTCAAGGTAGGCAGTGTGAACTGCCTTACCCTCATCAATGGCCTTAGTGACTGTTTCAAAAAAGTCGACCAGGTTCAAAAGGCAGGATCTGCCCTTGACAAAGCCAAATTGGGTAGGATCCAGTGTCTGTAGGTCCCCAATGTCTTTGTTTATGAGTTCCATAATGATCCTCTCCATAGCTTTGCAGACCAGGCTCGTCAAGCTTATGGGGCATTAATTTCCAGGGTCTGTAGAAGCACCTCCCATGTGGAGTGGGACCACTGTTGCTGCACGCTATTCTTTGGGTACGTATCCTGTAGTAAGGCTGAGATTAAACAGCAGCCTTATGTGCGGGTTTAGTTCCTCTTGGAGTTCATGTAGCACGCAACCCGGGACACCGTCTGGTCCCATTAATGCTGTGTTTTTAGCTTTGGAGAGGGTTGCTCTCACCTGGGCATCTGAGATGTTAGGGAGGCTACACTCTGCTGGGATAGATATTTCTCCTTTTGGGGGGGGGGGGATTTGCACTGAACCTGTCTGCCATAATGTTGGCAATGTCTGTGGGTTCAGTGTATTTTGTGTCATTTTGGACTAACTCTGAGCATATCTGGGAGTTTCCACCCAGGTTTCTAACATAAGTAAAGAAGGCCTTGTGATTGTCTTTTGTGTCCTTTGCGATTTTTCTGTCAAAGTTGGCCTTGGATGATTTTATGAGTGATTGTGGTTTTTTGCTAGTACTAATCAGAGATGCCTTCCCTTTTAGGGATTTTGCTCTGTCATGTAGTAGCTTCCTCCTCCTGTTGTAAAGTTTGTTAATGGCTGGGGTCCACCAGACAGGATGCCTGCCTTTGGGGGAATGGGTCTTGGTTTTATTTGGGATTGCATGATCCATGCATTCTTGAAGGTGTCCGTAGAAAGTATTTATAAAGGATTCAGCGGTGTGGTCTGTGGTTTCCAGTAGCCCAGGGGCCTTGAAGGATACCACTTCAGTCTTAAGAAGTGTGAAGTTGGCTTTTGAGAAATTCTTCACTGTAGTCTTTTGTGCAGGGGGTGGGGGCGGGATGTGGATTTCCAGTGAGATTAATTTATGGTCTGATCTCAGCAATGACGGGTATACTTCCGGTGTGGGGCATTGTGTCCCCATGTTTGTGATGATCAGGTCTAGTATATTATCTCCTCTTGTGGGAGTGGTGACTAGTTGTTCCATTGCATTTGAGTTTATGAATTCTAGGAACCTTTAGGCTAGGGTGTTGGGGCTTGAGTAATGCTCCCAGTCTATGTTTGGGTAGTTGACATCTCCCAATATGATGGTATTTGGAGAGACATTCATACTCTCCAGTGTCTTCAGGAAGGCTGAGTGGGGTTCCTGAGTTTGAGAGGGTGGTCTGTAGCATGCTACAAACTATACGGCAGTTTTGCCTATGGTTAGTTGCACATGGTTGGTCTCCGATGCTTCGTGCGTTGCCAGTAACCTGGAGATGTGGGTATCTTTGATGAATATGGCTACTCCCCCTCCTTTTGTGGTTCGGTCCAAGTTTTGGGGCCGAAAAGCATGATATGAGGTATAACCTGGTAGTGCTGGGGTGCTCTCAGGAGCCTTGAACCAGGTTTCCATCACTGCACAGACATCGATGTTCTCCATACTGAGGTGGGCCTCGAGAGCATGCATCTTGAGGTTTAGACTTCTGGCGTTGAGCAGCATTACCCTTAGTTTTTTTCCACTTGTGTTTTCTAGGGAGGTGGGTTTGTCTTTTGAGCCTTGCCTAAAAAAGGCACTATGGAGGTGGCAAGAGCCTTGGCCAATATCCAGAAGCCCACAGGTGACAGGTGCAAGCCATCCCTTGTGAAGCAGCGTGGCTTGTCAATCATGTCATCCCGAGCAGACAGACATTGGATCCCCTTAGAATGACACCAGTAATTGAGACAATTGTTAAAGCTGATCATTCTGTGTTTGTACTGTGGCATCATTCTTGGTGAGGGTAAGATGCTGCTCAGTGTCAGGGTCATACCAGCCTGGGCTACATAATCAGAGAGCTCCTCTATGTCTCTTTTCATGTAGTCCAGGGAGGTACATCTCAGGTCATTCACACAGGCATGGACAATGACTGAGTCATATTTGTACTTGCTTTGGAGTGACCTGAGTGCTTGTGTTATGTGGCGGATTCTAGCACCCGACAGGCAGCTTACTGTAACCTTTTCCTTGTTCAGTCTGGTGAGTGGGACATCAGTGTGTCTGACTATGGAGTCACCTATTACAAGTGTATCAGGCATGTTGTTTGGCCTTAAGGGCTGTGACTGTTTGGCACACTGACTTTGTGAACTATGTGTTGCATGTGCTATGTTTTGAGGTAGTGGTTGCTTGGGTGTCTGCTTTGGAGGCCTCTGTTCTTTTGGTAGATTTTTAATTAGAGCCTCCGGGAATGTTTTTGTGTGTTTATGTGTTTGGTTTGCAGTTATGATAGGTCTATGTGAGACTGGGTTTGTGGTGTGTGTGGTTACCTTCTCCTCCTGACTGTTTTTGCCAGTACTGAGTTCAGAGAGCTCAGCCTCCAGTTTGGCTAAATAGTTGCATCTCTCACATATATTTGTATTTGTTGGGGGGAGGATGGGGTTGTCTGTGTACATGAGGCAGGTGTAACATTGCCTCAAGATTCCCATATTCAACATGTTGTAGCTGGCCTTAGAGGATTTTATGTGTGGCCATATTTTTTACCATAATACTGATCAGTGATTACTTCCCTTTTTGGGTTTTGCTCTATCATGTAGTAGCTTCCTCCTTCTCTTGCATGGTTTGGTAATGGCTGGGGTCCACCAGGCCAGATGCCTGCATGTATGGGATTGGGTCTTGGTTTTAGTTGGGATTGCATAATCCATGCATTCCTGAATGTGTTCATAGAATGCATTTATAAAGGGTTCTGAGGTCTGGCCCATATTTTCCACAGGCTCAAGGCCTTTAATGGATTCCACCTCAGTTTGGAGGTGTGCAACATTTGCTTTACACATGTTTTTCACTGTGGTTTTCTGCCCAGGGACTGGGGTCAGGATGTGAATATCCAGTGAGATTACTCTATGGTCTGATCTTACCAGTGAGGGATACACTTCTCATCTTGGGCATGATGTTGCTGATTATCACATCCAGTATGTTTACCCCTCTTGTGGGAGTGGTAAGTTGTTCCATAGCATTTTGGTTTATGAATTCTAGGAACCTTTGGCCTAGGTTGTTGGAGCTAGAATAATGCTCCCAGTCTATGTTTGAGTATTTTCAGTTGCCCAATATAATGTTGTTAGGAGAGACCTTGATATTTTCATGTGTTCTGAAGTAGGCCAAGTGCAGTTCCTGGAGTTAGGAGGGTGGTCTGTAGCAGGCTACTAACTGGGAGGCAGTTTTAGCCACTGTTACTTGCCCGTGGATAGTCCATGCTGCTTCTTGCTGTGGCACCAACCTGGGGGAGTGGTTATTCTTGACAATTATTAATAGTCACCCTCCTTTTGTAGTTTGTTCCATGTTTTGGGGCTGTAAAGCATGGTATGAGGTGTAACCTGGTAGCGTTAGGGTGCTCTTGTGAGCCTTGACCCAGGTTTCTGTTATAGAACAGATATCAACATTCTCCATGCTGAGGAGAGTTTGGACTGCATGCATCTTGCAGTTTAGACTTCTGGCATTGGGTAGCATTACTTCTAGGTTCTTATCCCTTGTGATACCTATGGAGGTGGGTTTGTGTTTTGAGCCTTACCTATTCAAGTCATGGTGGAGGTGACAACAGCCTTTGCCAGTATCCAAAAGGCCAGGGGTGATAGGTGCAAGCCATCTGTAGCTAGTGGAGCATCGTGTCTTGCTCAGCATGTCATCCCAGGCTGACAGGCATTGGATCCCCTTTGACTAAAAGCAATACTTTAGCCAATTATTGTAATTGATCATCTTGTCTTCATATTGTGGCATCATGCTTGGTGAGTGTAGGATGTTAGTCAGTCATCAAGTTTGCATATACTACATGGTGTTACATTGCTTAACACATGGCAATCATGCCTCAGGTGGTGCTGCAGGGCTGTCTATGTTGGATGCACATACTACACTCCCTGTACATGTTTGAAAGCAGGTTGTGTCAACTTAGGCATCCCTTTTACTATATGTGTGAGTCAGAGAGAGGTATCATTTCCAGGGTTCCTACTGAGCCAGTGTATGTGCTATGCGTTGCCTCTTTGCCAAGGCCAAGGCATACTGGGCACGCCTCCTTCTGCCTACTGGGGCAGGCTCAGGTTCTTCCTCCTCTGAGTCACGCTCTGCCTGTGATGGCCTTGGCAATGGTGGGGGCTGTTTGGCCCAGCCCTATGCTGGTCCTGCTGCAGCTGTTTTTGCAGAATCATAATATGTAGTATAGCACATACCATGACAATTTGGGTACATGTAGTTAATGAGTGCTGCAAGGCTCCACCAGATGTATCCAGGCACGGGAACCGTGACTTGAGCAACCCAAACACACACTCGATTACATTTTGTGTTTATGCATGTGCCTCATTATGGTGTTCTTGTTCAGGTGTGTGTGCATTTCTGATGGGTGTCATCAGCCATGGCTCCAGTGCGTAGCCAGCATCCCCCACTAAGTGACCATGTGGGATATCCCCATTGGCAAATGTCTGGTACAGCTGCATCAAATGCCAGATATGGGAATCATGGTAGCTTCCAGGGCAGCCAGCACAGACATTCATTATTATGCCCTGGGCATCACACATGACTTGGCAGTTGATGGAGGGGAAGTCCTTGCGGTTAATGTAGGCCCTACCCCGCTCACCAGCTGGTGCTTTGATGCGTATATGCGTGCAGTCTATTGCACCCACTACCTCAGGGTATTCCGCTATTTGCTGGAAGAGACGCATATTGCTGGCCAATACCTCACAGGAATTGGGGAAATATACATGATCACTGACATGTGCTGACATGGCATCCAGCAACTGGTGCAGTACCCTGGATGCTGATGCCTGTGATATCCCCATCATATCACCAGTTGGTCTCTGGAAGGTACCTGTTGCTAGTATTCTTAGGCCAACACATACCTTGGTTTCCACTGGGATGTGTTCGCCTTTGTTGTTTCTGTGTGTGAGGCGTGGCCTGCACAGCTCAACAATTTGCTGTAGGAGGTCTCTGTCCACTCTATAGCGCTCCACTATCTCCAGCTCATGTAACCCCTGGTAGGTGACCCTAGGCCTGTACACTCTTCTCCGTCTCCTCACTGTGGGTTGTCCAGCAGCATTTGCATAGTCACCACCCTCAGCATGTTGCATATGTCTCCTTATAACAGCTATGGTAGCCCCTAGCATTTTTGGTCTGAGTGAAGCTTTTTCAGTTTTCACTTCTAATAGCTTACTCCTCTGTTGCAGTGTCTCTTGAGAGAAACATACTGCACTGTTGTTTGCAGAGTTTTAAGTGCTGGGCTTGGCTACTGTTCTGCCTGTGTAATTGCCTGCTTCTGATTATTTTCACCTGCTAGCTCTGCCAGTATTCCCTGCTAGCTTCCTACTATTTCTTCTGCTTCCTTTTTCCTTTCTGTTTCCTCAGGGGGGAGCGACGAGCATACAAGCGCAAACACGCTCAGAGTGGCTAAAATGCACGCACACATGCTTAGACGGACTAGAATCTGCTTATTCGGGTTAAAACGCGCGCACACCAGCGCAAACAAGCTTACGGATCTTTAAACAGGCTCCTACATGCTTACTCCAGCTTAAATGCGTGCACTCACGCTTACACGCGCACACTCTATCTTACTCGTGCTTACAGGTGCGCACACGTGCGCATGCATGCCCAGCAAGAAACGTTGGAGTTATCCATAGTGTACACCTTCCATTTCTTGGCTTTCCCATGCCTACTTGTTGACACTCCTCTTTCCATGATGTGTCACTGACATCTTTCACATGCCACTGTGCTCCAATGAGCTTCATTTCTTTCATACATACCCCCCTGTGATGTCACCTATCTCCTACTCTGTTACTCCCCCTTATCCTACTCCTACACTCCAGGGAATGTGCTCATTTGCTATGTTACAGTGCGAGTCACTATCCTACCACTCATTTACATAGGATTGCCTACTAATGCTTAGCTACATGTCTTACACTCAGCTTCCCCCCTTAGCAACCCCTACTCAGTGGCCATGTTGTTTTCAGCCTGCTAGTCCCTTACATTGTAAATTCATGCTTTGCATTGTGGGTTTTAAATTTTTATTTTTCTGTTTTTTATAGTGCAGCCCATTTGCGCGGTGCTGCGCTACGTTTAAACACCGTCGATCTCCAAAAAAAAACATTTTTATTTCATTTTTACATCGGGGTACGTTGCCAGTGGCCTCATATTTGGCCATTGGCATGCTGCCTGGAACATATGCAACCTTTATTTGGAGCTGACAAGGCTCCATTGTGTTATTTGCAGAATGGTACTCATTTGTCAACTGAGTACATTTCTGCAGATAACACGGCTCTTACACGGGCAGGTTTCTGCTTCCTGGATCGCTAGATTACCTCATTTGCATGCCTTTCGGCTGCAAGTGAGGTAATTAGCATATCCACGCCCTGTCCGTGTAAGAGCCGTTTTAGGTGCTCTCTTACACGCAAATACAGGCTGTTTCTGGATCGCTATGGCTGCATGGAGTCTTACACTACTCTTAGACTCCGTGCAAGCCATCGTGAATCCTGCCCACTATCTTATCTGGAGTTTATTTCCCTCACTCATCAGTAGTGATGCCAGCCTGTCATAATTAGCACTGAACATTTAAAAAACAGTAGAATTCAACATCCAGAAAATGTGGTCAAAGAATACAGTTCATAATATGAATATAGTTTATATGGCGCATCTTCGCACAAACAAAAGTATCCAAAATTTAGAAATATTTATCCTAAGCTATTTCACAAGGACACCAACTTAGCTCACAAACATCTCCTTTCTAAGCATAGGTGTGGAAGACAAAATATTATAAGAAGTGCCTTCATTTTACTCTACTTTATGTGTGCCTTCATTGTACTGTATTTTACTTACCATAGACACTTCCTTACTGAGTATGATGACATAAGAAAAGTTCACAAGCAATACTTTAATGTTACTGCAGTTCAGGACATACTCAGGAAATGGACTAAAGGTGATTGCCTCCAGATGATACACATGCTAATATATGAGGAGATAAGATCACCAGTTCACCATCAGCATAAAGTTAAATCTTATATTGATTTCTGACCAATAAGTATGCATGTATGCATTTATGTATGTATGTATGTATGTGTGTATGCATGCATTTATTTATTTATTATATGTTGCGGGAGTAATGTGCTGAGCCACAAGGTATCTTTAAATTTTTATTTTTCTGTTTTTTATAGCGCAGCCCATTTGCGCGGCACTGCGCTACGTTTAAACACCGTCAATCTCCGAAAAAAAAAATGTATTTTATTTTTACATCGGGGTACGTTGCCAGTGGCCACATATTTGGCCATTGGCATGCTGCCTGGAACATATGCAACCTTTATTTGGAGCTGACAAGGCTCCATTGTGTTATTTGCAGAGCGGTACTCATTTGTCAACTGAGTACATTTCTGCAGATAACACGGCTCTTACACGGGCAGGTTTCTGCTTCCTGGATCGCTAGATTACCTCATTTGCATGCCTTTCGGCTGCAAGTGAGGTAATTAGCATATCCACGCCCTGTCCGTGTAAGATCCGTTTTAGGTGCTCTCTTACATGCAAATACAGGCTGTTCCTGGATCGCTATGGCTGCATGGAGTCTTACACTACTCTTAGACTCCATGCAAGCCATCATGAATCCTGCCCACTATCTTATCTGGAGTTTATTTCCCTCACTCATCAGTAGTGATGCCAGCCTGTCATAATTAGCACTGAACATTTAAAAAACAGTAGAATTCAACATCCAGAAAATGTAATATGAATATAGTTTATATGGCGCATCTTAGCACAAACAAAAGTATCCAAAATTTAGAAATATTTATCCTAAGCTATTTCACAAGGACACCAACTTAGCTCACAAACATCTCCTTTCTAAGCATAGGTGTGGAAGATAAAATATTATAAGAAGTGCCTTCATTTTACTCTACTTTATGTGTGCCTTCATTGTACTGTATTTTACTTACCATAGACACTTCCTTACTGAGTATGATGACATAAGAAAAGTTCACAAGCAATACTTTAATGTTACTGCAGTTCAGGACATACTCAGGAAATGGACTAAAGCTGATTTCCTCCAGATGATACACATGCTAATAAATGAGGAGATAAGATCACCAGTTCACCATCAGCATAAAGTTAAATCTTATATTGATTTCTGACCAATAAGTATGCATGTATGCATTTATGTATGTATGTATGTATGTATGTATGTATGCATGCATTTATTTATTTATTATATGTTGCGGGAGTAATGTGCTGATCCTTAAGGTATCTCTTGTTTTAGACATAGCCCTGATGTAGAGTACACATTTACATATAATGCAGCTTTTTGGGTTACTAAACCATACAATTCAGATATAAACAATAAAATTCGGATTTTGTTTAAGGAAAGTGACAAGAGTAAAACTATGAATGACAAGATCTAATTACAATCAATACTGTACACTAAACACATGGCCTTGATCATGGTTTAAGAGAGAAACGTTTATGCTGGAAAAGATTGACACACTGATAGCTCTTTCTTGATTCTGTGGGTGGTGGTGCATGGCCTTTCTTAGTTGGTGGAGCGATTTGTCTGGTTAATTCCAATAATGAATGAGACTCCACCATGCTAACTAGTTATGGGGCCCCGTGCAGTCGTCTCCAACTTCTTAGAGGGACAAGTTGCTTTCAGCCACACGAGATTGAACAATAACAGGACTGCGATGCCCTTAGATGTCTGGAGCTTGACGTGTGCTACACTGAATGGATCAGCATGTGTCTACCCTTGGCTGACAGGTCCAGGTAATCCACTGAACCCCATTCATGATAAGGACTGGAGATTGCAATTATTCCTCATGAACGAGAACAGACTTCCCACATATGTCAAGCAGAGCACATAGCTGAACCTTTTCAAGAGAAATCTTGATGAGTGGATGGGAAACAGAAAATTCACCCCGGGATAACTCTGGTGGCTCTGCTCAACAGAGGCGCTGGGAACAAAGGTTGGGTGGCACTATGTCAGGGTAATCCTATGGCTAGGCTTGTAAAGGCCCCAGGGCCATTAGCCTAGTACAAACCTATGAACATATGAACCTAAGGTATGCATGGGTAGGCTAAGTAAGAAAGTGAGTTACAAAAGGTAGTAGGTGCTGATACCTGCTGACAAGCACTAGGGCTCACCTAACTAAAACTGTACATCATCTCTTCAATATGAGTCTCTCCACTGCTTACATCCCTTAGGTGTAGAGAACAGCTGTTGTGTTGCCTTTATATAAAGGTAGCCCATTTATTGACCCTAGGAATTATAGGCCCATTGGTCTCAATGGCATTATTTGCAAAACTATGAGATATAATAGATGAACAAATAAACAACAGTATAGGTGATCTTAAATTCAGGGATGTAGTGCATTTTGGCTTTGTAAAAGGCAGACCATGTTGATCAACCTGGTTGATTTTTTTGAAGGAATTATCAGGGACATGCATAAAGGACATACAGACCATAGTGCTTACTTGGATCCTGCCAAGCATTTGACATTATACCCACTTGCTGAGTTTATTTAAAAACTCTCCCTTCTCAATGTAATTCATAAATAGCATGATGAATAGCTAACTGTATATCTGATAAAACCCATTCATTAAATTTGGGGATCATGTAATACACAGAAAACCGTCTACAGTGGTATCCTATGGTGCTCTCCTTGACCCTCTTCTCTTTGGTACATACTCCTCTGATGAGTTTCAGACTTTATATCCTTCAGAAGATCCATGCCGATGCAAAACCCTTTATTCTATTAACTCATTTGAAGTATTTTTTACTGAGCTTTATCTGCATTTGTTCATTTTTTATTGTCAATCCTTCTTCAGTTCCCAAATATTTATATACGCTTTCCTGTTCAAGTTCCTTTATATCACATTCCTGTCCCAGATTGATATTTTCTTGGCACTGCAATATTCTTGCTTTAAATATTACTTTTGCTCATTTATCAAGACCAAATAAGATTTTTTTTTATCATTTGAGAAAATTGTGCTTTCGACTCCTCATCTGATGAACTATACTCCTCTGATGTGTAAACTATCAAGTGAAAATGGCTAACTACATTTGCTGATGATTGCAAACTGTGGGAGGCTATCAAAATCATATTCTGGCACTCTGTTTTAATGTTAAGAAATGCAGCATAGCAAAACCTTCAACCTGTTAGTGTAAGAATTCTGGGCAAAGGAAAAAATAATGGGGGAGCAAAGGTCTAAAAATGCAGGCTTTTTTTAAATGTCGCTCTTATAAATTTAGAGAGTTGATAGAATAAAGGATTTTGCATCAGCATGGATTTTCTGAAGGATATAAAGTCTGAAACTCAAATCCCTGCCATTATTTACTGACTTCAGTTCTCAATTATTTGTCAGAAAACCAAACATTTTACGAGGAACAGACCAAAAGTACAAGGCAAAATGTCTGGATATTCAGTGAAAATTTGGACATTTGAGAGGTATGCAGAATATTCTTTTGATAAATTCATCATCAGTGCCACATACCATATAGAAACAAAACAAAATTTCAATTGCATTTGATCTGGTCATTATAGACATGGGCACCTATGTTGATAACAAATTTGTTTTTGACCTCCACATCTTTGTATGGTTAGAAATTAGTGTATTGCAAGACTTATCATTTTAAGTATCTCTTCAAGGTCCAGAGAAGTTATAGTCCTAATTTGTTCCTCTCTTATTAAGATTATCATTGAATATAATGTCTTCTGTGACATGTACCTTATCAAGCATGTAAACCATTTCAGGGGACTTCAATGTTTCATCACCAAAATTATCTCAGCTCTTAGTACCATTGGACATTCTGATAGACTAGAAGTCCTATCCCCCTACTCACTCCCATACAGGTTCCTGAGCAGTGATATGTGTTTAGCCTTCCATGTTGTGAATATCCCTACACCTTTTGAGCCCCTTCAATTAAACAGAACTGGTGATAAAACAAACACCTGCACTAGAGTTCTAAACCTATACTGCCATTTTAAGATTGACAGTTGTTGCAACAGGTATTTAAACCAACATGTCCACCATTCCTGGAAGAGGCTCCCATTTTATATCAAGCAAAATAGTTCCATGATAATGTTTAAAAGCAGTCTGAATGACTGGATGCATGATCCTAGCATTTCAACCAGGATATGTGAGGATAAGTTATTTAATGTGGGACAGTATCACTCTCCCATTAGTACAAGATGATGCTAATGAGAATCTCTTTGGTGTCCTTGGTTGTATGCTTAGCATGAACCTATCACTCTATTATATACAAGCACCAAACAGTACAAAGAAGGATGTGTATCCATATAAAAAATGTAAGGTAGCAAAGGGATGGCCACTGACAAAGTGTGGACAAATGGTGATGACAAGGATTGTGCAATGCATAACGAAAGGACCATGACAAACCAGAAAGGAGTCACATCATGGATGAAGTAGGATGGGGTGTTATTGTCATGGGATGCCACAATAGCCCACTGGGCAAATGACCTAGATTCCATCCCATTGTCTATCTGCATCTGTGTGGGTGATGTCATGGGTTGGATAACCCTGCATTGGCTTGATGACTAAGGCTTCCTAATCAAGATAATTTGTCTATTCATTCTAGAAGGCACTCTAGTCTTCTCTCTGTTTAATTTCTTTAACTCTTTTAGGTTACTAATACCATGACAGGAATGGACCCAATTCTTAAGTCAGGGTATGTTTTATGTTCATGAAATTAATATTGTTTTAGTCTTTATTGTTAGCCAAAAGTGGGCTTCGAAGCACCCAGCGTGCCCAGAATTGACACCTTCTCTAATTCATACAGAGTTATATGTGTCAGTAGCATATCAAAATATGACTATATATTTTTTTAAAACCTGTTGCTGCTATAATGGCTGGAACTGTCTGGGTATCCTTCTTCCACATTGCTCCCATTTCTGCTTGCAAATCTAGGTATTGTGTCTGTCTGCACGTAAGACACTGTAATCTCTGGGTGTAGTCATTTCGATGATCAATGCTACTTTTGTCTTTTATTTCCTGGACTACTATATCTGGTTTTCGCACATAAACTTTATCATTCTCTGCAGTGCATTGTGGTTCATGCTCCCAATGCTTTTCAACTACTTTACTATTGTAGTGTATGCATAATCCCTACTGTAACAGTCTTGCCACATTATTGTGCCTTTCAGTATACAGGCCCTCTGCCATGAGTGTATCACACAGGTGTGAACATTTCCAGTTATTTCTGAAAGAACCTGCATTTGTCTGTTTCTCTCACATGTTCAAAGGATTTTCTAAACATATATGCATGTAGTCCATTATCTTGGGCCACCATTATTAACCTTGTAATTGTTGGTTTTGGTACACCGCTCCTTAACCATTACTGTGTCAAATCCTGATCAACATAAGATTGTTCTTGTCACAATATTTATGCTTTTACCACATTTCTTTCCTTCTAATCTAACCTTTCTCATTATGTTATTTCTTTTGTTGTTTTTAGCACAGTCAGTTGCTAACTGATTTTTGCCTTCTTCTGGTATGAGTTCCAATCTTGCTTGACACCAATATGCTTCTGTTAAACTAAGCAGGGAAGTTTGTAGTCATTTTAAAACTTTCTCTATGTTTGGATATTTTGAGGTCAGCAGATATGTATGCAGTCCCACGACTGCAGATCTACACATATAATCAGGTTCAGGGAGATCCATACCTCCTTCAGCTTTAGGGATATATAATCTTGGTATACACTGATTTATATATATAATTTGATAAGTGTGAAGTATTTTTCTTTTTTTCCTGTCCAACTAATCCAATACTTTTTGGGGCCAGTAAATCAACCCAAAACTGTGTGTCAGAACAGGAAGAGCAAATTGGTTTATAATTTGGACTTTATTTCTAGATGTCAAGGCTGTTTTCAATGAGTAGCTTTAGTCTTTTTTTTTAAACATGTTTATTGGTTTTAACATATAATCAGTAAAACAATAATTTATACAAGCAGTTAACAGATAAGAATTGTTAACATTCATAAAACAACTAAAGTATTTACAAAGACATCCACAATTAAATACATCACCTAACATAGCTATAATACATTATAAAGGTTCCAAGTCTTTTTTTAACAAACTTTGTAAAGTATCCCACATATTATAGCTGGTTGTTTTCCTAGAAGTTCTTGATTTAATAGTTATTAGTTCCATTTGACATACCTCTATCAAAACATTTTTAAACTCATTAAAAAAAGGAGGGGTATCTGAAATCCAATTTCTAGTTATAATCTTTCTAGCCACTGCTAGAATTGACCATAATAAGGGAAGTTTAACCTTTTTACCACATTTTGCTATGGAGATATTGAAGAGGATTAGTGATTTAGATATTGAAAAATTATCTGTAAAAGGAGCCTGCAGAAAATTGTTAATTGATGTCCAATATTCCTTCAGTTTTATACAATCATGGAACATATGTGCCCAGTTAGCATTTATCTCTGAAGTACATCTCTTACATATGTTATCTTTTTTATTAGTTTTGCTCATTTTTAGAGGGGTATAGAAGGACCTGTGTAAGAATTTCCAGGCATAAAGTTTCCATTTAATTGAGGAAGTTTTTTTAGAAACTGATTCCAGTGTATGACTTTTATCTTGTTGTTTTGGATGTTCTCTATTTATGGAGTTGAAATAATTTCAGTAATTTTCTGGACAGTTGAAGGTTCCATCTCTGATAATTTTGTGTATGTGAGAAAGACTTTATCTGAAACCTTCTGTTGTAAGTTTAGTATCATGTACTATATCAGTATTGGGACAGATTCTTTGGTTATCTGTGTTATTAAATCTAGTTTATTAGAGATATATTGTCAGAAAGCCTGGATCTCTAACCAACAAGTTTCATCCAAATCATATTCTTGAATTTAAAAATCCAGGTTTTTAACTTTAATATCCTGTAGCATCTGATGCCAGTACATTAATTTATTCTGCCTGAATAGTAAAGCTTTATCAGGATTAGATGGTAAGAGTATAACTTGTGTGTACGTTATGGGAAATAAAATTAAGATCCATTCCTTATATTTGGGATGTTTATATATAAAGTTACAGAAAGTAATAGTATTTATTGGATAATTTGATGTGTGTTTCTGTGTTATGGGTAGAGTGCAAAATTATTTGAGTATCCATAATATGGGATTATTTATAATAATATTTTTGTGTGATAGTGGTATATTGGTTAGTTCCATGCCAGTTAATTCCCAATATTTTTTCCATTTCGCAACATCTGAATTATCTATTATTAGAAATATAGTTTTGATAATAGAGGAGATAGTGTATAGATCAAAGTCAGGAAAGGCTATACCTCCTTGGGACCAACTACTGATATATGGCTTTAATGGCACTCTAGGTCTATGAGGTGCCTAGAAGAATTTCAACATTAATGAGTTTAATTTTTTAATGATTGCCTTGGTAGGTGGAAGTAATATTGATTGTATTATATATAATATCTTCGGGAATATAATCATTTTTATAATTGTAAGTCTTTCCTCCATGGAGAAAAGAATATTGTTCCAACTTTTAAACAGAGTTTGTATGTTTTCAAGACATTTAATGTAGTTATGTTGAATGATAGATTTAATATCTCTTGCTAAGATAATTCCTAGATAAGTTATATGACCTGAATTGGGTATATATTTATGATAAGCTTTTTTAAGAGTATTTTCCCTAAATGTATTGGCAAAAAACATTGTTTTTTCTTCATTAAATGTCAGACCTGAGATTTTCTTAAAGTCTGTCATTGTGTTAAATAATGACTGTATAGAAGAGTGGTTTCCTGCTGATGTAATTAGTACATCATCAGCAAAAAGCTGAATTTTAGATACTGTATTGTCATTTATTTTAAATCCTTCTATAACATTGCTGTTTCTAATTAAATTAGCCCAGGGCTCCATTACTAAGGTAAATAATAAAGGGGAGAGTGAGCACCCCTGTTTAGTACCTTTTAATATGGGTATCTTTTGAGAGACATATGTGCCAATTTTTATGTATGCCAGTGCACCTTTATATAGATTTTCAATCAGATTTACGAATGCATTAGATAAATTTGTACACTTCAGCAAGATAAACAAGTAGTCCCTGTTTGCAGAGTCAAAGGCTGAGTTTATGTCAAGGGTTATTAGTGTCAGATCCTTCTTATTTTCATTTGCATAATCAATTAGAGTTAAGGTTCTTCTTATGTTGTCAAAAGTCTTTCTATTTATAATAAAGCCTGTTTGATCTATGTCAATAACGTTTAGAAGAATTGTCTTTAATCGGTCAGCAAATATGTTCATAAACATCTTGTAGTCAACACTGAGCAGTGAGATGGGCCTATATGATGAGCATCTTGTAGGGTCTTTATTAGATTTCAGAACTGGTGAGATAAAAGTGTATTTTCAAGATGAGGGGATAGTAGATTCAGGCTGAGCTGTCAGGAAAACATTATGTATTAATGTATGAACATTTTAGAGATTATTTTGTAAATCTTGGGTATTATACTGTTGTTATCTGGTGCTTTGTTTAACTTGAGTTTGTTTATTTGAGTGACAATGTCTGTTTATGAGATGCACTTATCCAATGACTTAACCTGTTGTTTATTAAGTTGTTTGTCCATGTGTGTGGTTATGAAATTCTTTATTTTATCTTTTGGATCCATATTAACTCTATTGTTATTAATTTTATGAAAGTAATCTTTAAACTCATCTAGAATTTCTGATAAATTAGAAATATTTTTTTTCTCCAAGGAAAAAATCTCTTTGATATGATTTTGTGTGTTGTCTTTTTGTTTTATTTTTTAGTTTATTTAAATATTTGGGATTTATTGAGTATGTTAGGAATTTATATTTTTCTAGGTTTATCTTGATTTTGTGACTTAACATTTCTCTATATTTCTCATTTAACTTATTTATTTCTTCTATAACTTTTTTATTTGTGACATCTTCCTTGCTGTTGAGCTTAAAAGTGTTTAATTTATTTTGTATGTCTTGTAGATTTTTATCTCATGTTTTCCTTTTATTATTATACCATCTTATACTTTGCCCATATAGATATGATATCAGTGCATCCCAAATATATATAATCGAAATATCTGGTGTAGTGTTTATTTCTAAAAGGTTTTGTGTCTCCTTATTTATAAATTCTTTGAAATCTTTTATTTGAGTTAAGTAGGCTGGAATTCTTCTAATCTGAGTATTGTATATTACATTTACAGTAAGTTCAAAAGTGATTGAGTTATGGTTTGATATTGGGCAGGGAATGACCATAGATTTAAATAAATCTTTTACAAGTTGGTTAGAGATCAGAACTCTATCTATTCTAGAGTAAGACTTGTGTCTATTAAAAAAAAAAACAGTATATGGTAGTGACTTAGAATCAGCTTGATTATTAATGTCATTCAAATGATATAAGTTAATAAAGTCTTTTAGATGTTTTGCAATAGCTGTAATTTTCCTCTTCCCAAGGGTAGTTGTATCGTTCTCATATAGAGTACAATTGAAATCACCTGCTAATATGATGTCTCCTTTAGAGTGGAGTACTATTTGACTGAAATGTTGTTTCACTGTGGTAATACCTATGCCTGGTATCCAGTATATGCTGATAAATGTAAAAGTCTTCCTATTAATCTGTACATTAACCATTCAGAACATTCCCTTGTCATCTTTGTATGTCTTAATAATTTTGGGAATAGGTACAGATTTGTTCCACAGGATAGCTACCCCTCTTTTTTCTGTGTATGTTCTGAGCTGACTAAAGTTGTGTACTTGTTGGTATCTAGCTTATCTATGTCTTTTTTAAGAAGATGAGTTTCTTGAAGAAATATTAGGTTAGATCTATGCAGGTTAAGATATCTGAATAAACTTCTCCTCTTACATGGGTTGTTTAACACATTAATGTTTAGAGAGATCCCACTTAAGGTTACCATTTGACATGTATAGCGTAAGGTAAAATATGTTTAGTATATCATTTTTTATACTGATTAGTAATCTGTTCCCTCCTATAGATGTTAAATTAATCAAGGCTTTGACTTGTAAAGTTTCTATATGGACATGTGGGTCTTTAATTTTTATTAGAAATGAAAGTGTGATTGTAAGATATGATAGTGTGGGAAGAAATAGCCAGGGAATTGTTATGGCTTGACTTGTATAGGCCCTAGGGCCGATAGCCTAGTACCAACCTATGAACCTATGAACCTATGATGTGGATGTCAGAACTGTAATCATACTATAACAATAATCAAATAAAATTGTATTAGGATTGAACTTCGCACCCAGCCTGGAGTTAGAAACTCCGAATTTGAGTAGTTACAACTACCCGAGTTACCTCTCTAACTATAACAGCAGGACTCCAGCTACCACCTACTGTCTATAAGTACTAAAACTTGCAAAAACCACAGTTAAACTCATCTGTTTTACTATGTATTATAAAAGAACTTATTCAATTTATGAACTTATTTCTTAATACGTGTTAAGATTTAATTAAGGACTTCATGATATCATACCTTTAGAACTAGAAAGAACTGTTTAAGCTAACAGCAAAAATGTATAAATCAGAATGATAGAGTTTGAAACTTTTCATTGGCTTGTTTGTATAAATATATATAGGTATTTGAAATATAGATTTTAACTAATACAGTTTATATAGACCATAAAAATTCAACTTAGATATTCCAGATATTGTAAAGGATAAGTATTTATATCTAGAATAGCTTGATAACAAAAGAATCATTACAAAGTAAATTACACATTTTGAAACATTTTAAAGGGATTGGAATGTAACAGGAGATCCTTTTCTTAAGAAAGTAAATAAATCAAATGTGTATGAGCATAATCAATTTAACCAACTATTAAGCATAATTAAACATTTTTAACAAGATAAAAGAGCATCTTTATATATAACTTTTTTTATTTAATAACCCAGTAATAACTGCAACACAACTAGGAAGGGAAGAAGAGAGAGAGGAAAAAGAAAAAAAAATAATAATTATAGGAGCTTTGTGTATACATTAGCTTCCCTGAGTTTAGAAATATCTGTTTATTAATGCTTCTGTGACACAATATATTACTTAGATCGAATTATTCCTTACAGTTGTTATGAAAATAGTAATGTTAATTATATAAACATATGCAGCTATAGGAAGATGCATAAATCTATTATTTGCTTGTTCATAGAACTGTGATGAGGAATTAATTATCAAAGTAAAAGCAGAATAGTAAAAACATAGTGTTAATCAAAGGGAAGTCATGATATTATGCAGAAAACAGTATGCAATAGCTTCATATAATGTATATACTACATACTAGCTTAAGAATGTATCAAATATTTCTACTTCTTAATTAAAAAAAGGTTCACTATTGAAGATTATCCTATAATGCTAGAAAGCAAGAGCATATTCTAGTATGCGCATTGAAACAGCAATTGCAGTCCTGTATTTGAGTAAAGCACCTTTAAGAACATTCAAACTAATATACTTCTGAATTCAGCTGCTACACATTTCTAAACTTCACCATATGGTTTAAACAATAAAACAATACATTAATATGTGCTGTAGCCTTACTAAACACAAATTATATCAATAGAATGCTATTATAATGATTAAAACACATTTTTGTGTTGAAAAGTCCGTTTTCATTATATTTCTGTGTTTGCGACTGTTCTGCTTCCTGGAACTGGTTTACTTTGTAGCTTTACTTCATATACGGGTAAAATCAGAGGTCAAAGTTCATGATGGCTGCTTTCTTCTACTCAGATGAACAGTTAGAAAATGAAGGTTTAGAAAACGTCTCACGAGCTATATTCTCAAGGTTGCCAGTGTCTAAAGTTGTCTCCTGAGAGATTCTAGGCGGGAATTTGATGAAAATAAGTGAAAACAACACATTTTGAATATAATAAGGCTCTGCATAGTGTAAAACAGCTTGAGGTATTCCACAAGCCTTAGGAATCAAGGTCTCAGTAATATCAGGCCATAGGAAACCATTATAAGTCTATTTACAACACACATGAACCCCATGTCATTTTCTAGGCTACACAATGTTATAAGCACATACCAAACTGTAAGGATATAACAGTTTCCCAAAAAATTAAATACATATACTATATCATTCATCTACTACTATATCAAGGAATAAAATGATGTATATATTAATCATTCATCTATTATTATATCTAGGCATAAAATACTGCATTTATATGTATTTTGTTTAATCAGCTGTCTATGCTTCATACCATATTAGTTGTAAAGAGTTTAAACTGTCTCAGTTTTATGATGTTATGAAGCAGTTATAACTAAACAGTACTAAACATAGCAATATTTTTGAATAGATTAAACAGAAAAAGGAAATAAAAAAAGAAAAAATATATTTTGGTAAAGTTAAATGAATATAACATATTACTAACCTTTGATCTCACATAGAGAGATTAGAAAAGCAACAGATATAATATGTATGAGGTTACTTGTTACTTAGGGAGAAAATTGTTGAGGTCTATGTCAATTAAACAAACGCTTGAAATGTCGAACGTCATAAGGTCGAGACCATATGCTCAATATTTCAAGTGTTCAAAGATTGAATTTTAATGGTGCCATACTGTGCAGAATGGGAGAATTTCCCTTTTCTGCACCGAAGTACAGTCTCGGAGTTGATATATTTAAGTAGGGGGGTGTGGGGGGTGCAGGGGGGCTTGCCCCCCTGCTCACACTGTTTAGGTGTGTTTTTCTTTTTTTTTTGTTACATATCCAAACTTCCAAATATCGACCATATGGTCTCGAGCATATGATATTTGTCATTTTGGAAGTTTGAATATTTAACATAGACCCAATTGTTAGTATAACAAGTTGCATATTTGAGGACTTGAGAAGCTTTGTGGTGATCTTATGTTATTTGTGGATTACTTGAGGGAACAAGGAAATTTGCACAAAATAATCAGAATGCTGTAAAGCAAGTAATTTATTTTTTAGTCTCTTTTATTTGTCTGTTGTCTTCCAGGTTGTACCAGATGCCTGTCTTTTTAAGAAAGGACTTGCCCATTCCATTTCTTCTATCTTGTCCAATATTTTATGTTTTTTAATATAAGCCAAGGCAGTGTCTAAATCCTCAAACATTTTAGAACCATCAGGTAAGAAGATTTTTAGTCTGGCAGGGAATAAAAGATGAGTTTTCAGTTGTGCTTTCTTTAGGTCTCTTATCAGTGCCAATAAGGTTTTCATTTTAGATATCACCAGAGTGGAATGATCATTATCAAAGCGCACTACTGCATCATTGACGTTTATAGGTGCTTTTGCCCATGCTGATTTTAACATCTCTTTATCAAATGAAGATATAAATTTTACTATAACTGACCTAGGAATGTTCTTGTTAGTGACAGAGGATAATAGAGATCTATGGGCTCTTTCTATACCGAAAAAAAAAATGCCTCAGATAACTCTAAAGTTTTTGGTAGCCAAATGTTTAAAAAAGTTATAATGTTATTACCTTCTATGCCTTCTGGTAGTCCAAAGATCCTTATGTTATTACGTTGAGATCTGTTTTCCAAATCATCCAATTTAGACTGGAGATGAGTGTTTTATTTGAGTAGAAATTCATTGTTCATTTCCCCTTATTTAATTCTACTGTCCATGTCATTGAGAGTATCCTCTATACCTGAAATCTGTGTTTTTTGCTCTTGTAAGTCTTCATGTAATATATCCATTTGTTTGGTAGTTGTTTCTTTGAAGTTATCTATTTTAGAATCAATTTTGTCTATTTCAGTTGTCAGTTCCTGCATATTTAGTAGTAATGCCTGGAGTTCTTTCTTAAGGGTAGAATCCTGGTTGTTAGCTTTACTATAGTTCATTCTGAAGAGTTGAGATGAGTGAGAAATTTCCAAGAAGATTTCTGACAGGAAAATCAGTCAAGTTTTCTTTCTTTTTTGGATATTACTGTAGAAAATGATAGTCCAAATGATTTTATGAATAAATATATTCCATTAGACAAGTTTTGATGATAAATTTCCCTGTTTATGATATTGTCTTGGTGGAGCTAAAGAAATCTGCTGCTATCCTGTGTTCATCCTTGGCAACGCCCCAGCTTTAGTCTTTTGAAGTATTCCTTACTGAGCTTTATTTGCATTTGTTAATTTTTTATTGTCAATCTTTCATCAATTCCCAAATATTTATTATACTCCTTCCTGTTCAGGTTCCTTTATATCACGTTCCTGTCCCAGATCGATATTTTCTTGGCACTTCAACTTTCTTGCTTTAAATATTACTTTTGCACATTTATCAAGACCAAATAACATTTTTTATCATTTGAGAAAGCTGTGCTTTCAACTCCTCATCTGATGAACTATACAACTTTAAGTTGTCCACAAAAAGTAGATGAGATGTCTTTAAGCAAGGTTGTTTTCTGGGAGCCTCATTGTAATCATGGGGTTCCTATCAGAAGAGCAAATGCTTAAAATAGTGAATGCTCTTCTGTCAAACTAAAAACAACAAAAGCTGATAATGTTGAAGGCACGGAACAACGATTTTTTTCTCCAGGGAAAAATATTGTTGTGCCGTTCAGGAGTTTGCTGTTTTCTTCACTGTGGTGCAATCTCAGAGTTGGTATATTTAAGTTGGGGGGGTTGTGGGGGGCGCAGCCCCCCACTTTATTTTGTTTGTACATTTTTTTTTGGATCAACAAATTTTTTCCCTGTACATTCAACATTGTCAGCTTTCATGTTTTTCAGTTTGACAGAAGAGTGCTCGCTATTTTAATTGTTCACTCTTCTGATATAGACCTGTAATCATCACCTAATCTGTTAAATGACAGCATAATGGGTTAAGGGCAAGACAAAACAGCAGCAGTGACAAGAATCACCCTTGAATATTCCTCTTTAAATTTTTATCCCTGGAATAATAATTTGAACTTTGTCATGGCATAACTGCAAAGTGGTTAGCATCTGTTTCATAGCCACCATAATGTAACTGAACAATGTAGGATGTATCTTATAAATCTGCAAATCCTCTATCCCTGAATGTGGAATGCTGTCAAATGCTTTTTTGTAATCTATCCATACTATACTTAGATTCTTCCCCTTTTTACAATTCTTTATTATGGCTTTATTTAGCAACAGATGATTCTTTGTTCCATATGCCCTTCTTTTTTTGCCCTCTTGTTCTATTGCGATGCATGATTTTTATCTAAATGGTCATAAACTCTGTCTGATTCAATTCCCTTACATAGTTTGTACATCGTCAGAAGGCAAATTATTGGTCTATAGTTTTTAAAATGGCTTACAGGTTCATTCCTGTTGTTAACCAGGTTGATGTGTGCTCAGGATGCCGATATGAGTTATTCTTACTCAGGACTAAATCTTCATATAAAAATGTTAATATTTTTAGTAGAAAGCTAGGTACTGCATCTGGGCCTGGCATTTTTCATTTAGGAGCTTTTCTTAATTTTGTTTTGATGTCACTGCCTGTTACTTCATCCCATTTCATATTCTGTATGTTTGAACTCTTTAATGTTTATTTTCATTTTTCTATCCATTCAACATCTTTATTATGTTCCACAGGGTCTTCATAAATATTTATCCAAAATGTGTCTATTCCTTTTTTGGTGGTGTTTCTATTCCTTTTGCTTTGTTTCCCAGTTCTCTATAAAACTTTTTCAAGCCATCAGTTCCTTGCTTATTTTGAACTTTTTGTTTATATTTGTATGCGTTTTTCTGTCTGAACTGATATCTTTAGTTTATTATTTTCAGTAATGCATGATAGATCTTGTAGTGTATGATAGATCTTGGTCTGCTTTGATACCTTGTGTTGCTTTTACCAGGTCTATCTTTCTAAGTATTTTTGTTGATCTGCTCCCTCTTCTATATTTTCTAACAGTGACACAATTCTTGTCTTAATTGCTTTATCAATTTCTCTTTTTGATGCTTACATGACAACATTTTATTTCTTTCCTTCCTTACTGCTCTGTTTTTATGGTAAGACTTTATATGTTATTAAATTATCTGCACAGTAATATATCCTAGTTACTTCTGTTATATCACATTCATTTCTCTTAATAATCTTGATTACAGAGACATCTGATATTTTGGGTCTTATTTGCTTTCTAAAATCTATTGCTTTCAGTTGTGATATGTATGTCCATCTGTATTAAATCAAGCAGCTCTTCCCTTAGATCTTCTAAACTGAAAGTACATTTTTGCTCTCCATTTCCTGTGGTAATTCTACAAAAAGTTCCAGAACATCTTGCTACAACATATTCTCTTCAGATGCCTCCTGTGTCATCTGTTGCTCCTTCATATCAGAACTCATTGGCCTATCATTCCACATCATTGCCTCTGTCATAGTTTCCACTGTTTTCTCTTACTTCCCTTGCATGCACCTTCAAAAGAACATTTGTACTGGTTTCTAACAGAAGTTTCCAGAACTTCATTATGTGTCAAGCTTTCAGATGGCTCCTGCTCCAAGTGTTTCTCCTTAATTTGGTGGGGTGACTCATTGTTTCATCTAGCTGTGACATCATCTGTGTTAGACTTTTTACACTGACCCCCACAAAGGTAACCACCACCCACAAAGGTAACCACCATGAAAAACTTCTCCAAAGCTTACTTTGGGATCCTAAAAGCAGAGGTGGCTAACTTCAAGCCACCCATGTCAATGGAAAATAGATGCATGACTGCTGAATCATACACCAATGTACTGTACAAACAGTACATAAATGCATGGAACTAGCCATACCCGACAGAACCAAGACGCACTTCTCCAAAAAAAGGAAGCCAATCTGGCAGTCCCCTGCCAGTAATAAATGCTACAAAACAAGGAAGAAACTGTTGCAGAAAAGGGTAATGTCCCAAGACTGGAAAAACTCCCTTATTAGCCTCAACAAAAAGTTGAGATCCCTCATCAAAGCCTCTAAAGCCAGCTATGAAGGCAGAATTGTGGCAGACACTAAAAACAACCACAAAGCCTTCTATAGTTATATCAAGAATCTCCATGGCAATACTCAAGTTTGCTCTGAGATACTGCACAATGGTACCTCCTATACTGAGCCAACAGATATTGCCAACATACTGGCCTACAGATTCAATGCCAACTTTACCCCTCTCTCCCCCCTAAAGGACCAATCACAATACTGGAGGAATGCCAGGCACACAAAATTAATGCAGCACAGGTTAAAACTGCATTGTCCAAGGCCAAGAATACAGCTTCCATGGGACCCGATAATATCCCTGGATGTGTTCTGCATGAACTACAAAGTGAAATGGCACAACATTTGTGTGCCCTGTTCAATCACAGCCTCACCTCAGGCTTTGTCCCAACAGAATGGCACACTGCTACAGTCATCCCTTTCCATAAAGGGGGAGTGACTACAGACCCTGGGAATTATTGCCTCATTAGCCTAATGTGTCTGATATGTATGGCTATGGAGCACATCATTATGGACCTAATTAACAAGGATATAGGGAATCTCCAAACTCTAGATCCCATTCAGTTTGGTTTTGTGAAAGGTAGATCATGCTTGGTCAGACTGGTTAATTACTTTGAGTCAGTCACTAGAGCTGTGGATGAAGGCAAGGCAGTTCATACAGCCTACCTTGATCTGGCCAAGGCCTTTGATACCATTGCCCACTCAGGAATTGTTGATAAACTCACCAGACTAGGCAATAACCCCTATATCACTAGATGGGTTGCAAACTGGCTTACAGACAGAACCCACAGTGTGAAAGTAGTGGACTCCAAGTCAGACTGCTGGCCAGTCACGAGTGGTGTCCCACAGGGATTGGTCCTGGGTCCTCTCCTGTTTGGCATCTACTTCTCAGAAATCCAGGCCAAAACGGAGAGACTCTGGCTGACCAAGTTCACAGATGACTGCAAGCTGGGAGCCATCATTAACTCCCCAAGTGATGTAGACATCCTACAGAAAGGCCTCACTGAGAAGAATGACTGGTGTCAAAACCATGACCTTAAGCTTAATGCCAAAAAATGCATCGGTATCCCCTTTGGGAAAAACTCAGTTCCTACTAATTACCACATTGATGGGAGCCCACTGAACACTGAAGGTGTTATACAAGATCTGGGGACACAGGTTGACATCAACCTCTCCTTTGACCACCACATTGCCACTATGGGCAGAAAGTCCTTTGAGGTGGCACATCTCATTACCAAGGGTTTTGCATCTAGGAAGAAAGAGGTCATTGTCTCCCTCTACTCTTCTCTCATTAGGCCAGTCATGGAGTATAATGTCTCATTTGGCATGAACCTCACTAGACACATGCAACAGCTAGAATGGCCACAAAAGTACCACACGAAGAGGATCCTAGGCCTTAAACACATGTCCTACATGGACAGACTCAAAACAATCCAGCTATTCTCTGTCTCACATCGTCTAATAAGAGGCAATCTCTGCTTGACTTGCAAAACGATGTCTGACCCAGCTCTGTTAGAAATGTTACATCTAAAAAAATCCCAATCCCTCCGCACCACATGCTCCAGAGACCTCAACCTCATTACCACAATCAACAGAACATGCTGGAGGGACAGGTTCATAACCCAGAGACTGCCCATGCTCTGGAATAGACTTCCATCCATGTCAAGCAGAGCACCTCACTAGCCCTCTTCAAGAGAAATCTTGATGAGTGGATGGGAAATAGAAAGTTCACCCCGAGGATCACTCCAGTGGCTCTACATGATAGAGGCACTAGGAACTAATGTCCGGCAGCACAATGCCAGGGCACTTCTATGGGTTAGGCTTGTAAAAGCTCCTAGGCCATTAACCTAGTACACACCTATGAACCTATGAACTAAGTCCTTAACTTCTGAGGTAGTCCATATCTTCAGTTTCTATTTGCTTAACTTCTACTTTATTAATTATCTATTCTGCATCCCCCTTTGTTTTCTTATTTTTGTATTGTGAAATTTTCCATATCCGGGTGCCTTTGCCTGTATTTCTCTTCAAATATCTTTGACCTGCTTTTTTTTTCTATTGATTAATTTGGCTTTGTCCTTTGCATAAACATTCCATCAAATCAGATCTATTTTTCTTTCAATGTCCATGTTTCTTTTTTATATCTTTCAAACCTCTCTTTGAGCTTTGTTCTTTATATTTTGTACTTCCATTTTCAATTCTTTTTCCAGGTGGCCCAAAATTTCATCTATATAATGTTTTTCAAAGATCTGTTGTAATAATGAATATACATTTTCATTTGAAACTTTTGACAGTTTTCTTCTGCAAGTATTTTACTTTCCTCTATTTTCTCTCTTAATCTTTCTGAATATCTGCTATCTGGAATTCCTGGGCTTCTTGAATAACAGTAACAATACATTATTTCTTCCTTATTTTCAATAATCTACTCTGTCATCTTTATGGCCTTTATAGCCTGTTAGTGTTTGTGTTTTTTGTGGAGTAATTCATTCTATAACAAGGGGCCATCCTCCCCCGAGCCAGTCGTAACCCCATTGTAGGATTACACAACAAAGAAAAAAGACCAGTGAAAAGTTCTTCCGTTCACCAAACATTATTTAATGCCACAATAAAATTCTCTTAGCGCCTCTGCCACAATCATCCTTTACAGAGTAAAAACTTCTTCTACTGAAACCTCTCATTTTATATGTTAACATCATTTCACTTCCTTCAATTAATCAATTACATTCAGTTTACTGAAATTAAGCTCATACTTTTCTTAAAGTTAAAACAACATTAAACAAAGCTTAGCCAATTACATTCCTTATTCAAACCGTTAGGTTGTAAAGTGTTATATTTAATAATAAAAATAGATTCTTTTTTCCTTAATAAATGTTTCAACATTTCTACATTTCCATACTGCTGTGAGACTTGTTCCAAAACTGTTACCTTCAAATTCTTAACATCTCCCAAATGTACCCTGTTAAAATGTTCCGCTATGGGATTTATAATCTTGTTCTTCTTAATATCTCTTATATGTTCCTTTATCCTTTCACCTAAACTCCTCTTAGTTTCACCTATATAATATTTTCTACATGAACAACCTATAGCATAGATTATCCCTCTGCTTATACAAGTATAAGTACCCTGAGTCTCAAATTTTTTTCCTTCTATTTTGTCAAAACTAGTTGTAATATACTGACAAATGGAACATTTTCCACACGGGAAAGTTCCTAATTCTGTCAAACTTTTTATAACTCTTTCCTTGGGTTTGGAATATCTGCTATGAACTAAAAAAGCTTTTAGATTCCGTCCTCTCTGAAACCAAATTCTCAATTCTATTTGAGAAAGTGAAGGAACTTCTTTCTTCACTTGTTTCCAGTACCCTCTAACTAATTCATTAAATCTACCCGAAAAAAGGGTATATTTAGAAACAAAAAACAAAAAAATTATTCAATGTCTCTTTTTTGTTACTATCATTTCTAATATTCTCCCCATATAGTTTTGGAGTCTTAACTCCTATATTGTCATAACTTTTAGCATAACTTCTCAACACTTCTTCCGGGCTGTAGCCCCTATTTACAAACAAAGCTGCAACTTTCCTAGCTTCATTGCGTGCTTCATTTCCATCACTGCACAATCTTTTTATTCTCAACAATTCTCCATAGGGAATAGAAGCTAATGTATGATTAGGATGACAGCTACTAGCATGTAACATCCAATTAATCTGATCGAATTTCCTATGTATTTTGGTATGAATTTTTGTCCTCATCATACCTTTTAAAGTTATATCAAGAAAGTTAACTTCTAAACCTCCCTGAATTCCATCAAATTGAATATCATATTCATTAGCATTAAGATATTGTACAAATGCCTGTGCTTGGTTATTTCCCCCTTGACATATAAATACTAAATCATCTATAAACCTAAAGTTAATTACGTGTTTTCTAAAAAATGTGCTTCTATATATGTGCACATTTTCAACTAACCCCATAAACAAATTAGCATATACTGAGGCAAAAGCCGCCCCCATTGCTGTACCCTTGTTTTGTCTATATAAACTATCATCAAATTCAAAGATGTTATTCATTAGACAAAAATATAATAGTTCTTTAATATAGTGTGTTCTGGGATTATTCCCTAGAAAATGCTGTATTGCCTCTAAACCATGACAATGTTGTATATTTGTATACAAACTTACTACATCTGCTGTTATAAAATACATGTCCTCTGTCCATACTATTCCTTCTATTTTTTCCAAAAAATCAAAGGAATCTTTAATATACAATGGCAATTTTAGTACTTCCTTTAACAGGAATTCATGTAGAAAACAACTTAGGTTTTGAGTAAAATAACCTGTTGCTGACACTATTGGACATCCTGGAGGTTGTGTTAAACTTTTGTGGATTTTAGGAACACAAAAAAACTTTGCCACTGCATTTTCCTTATTTGTGAATTTATTTGTCACATCACTAACTGTAAAACAATGTAATCTAACCCCCTTCTTTAATAATATTTGTAATTCATGTTGTGCTTGGATTAAAGTAATATCATCCACTTTACTATATATTGCTTCATCACTTAAATGTTGCATGCACATTTTATAATAATCCAAAGAATTAATGACCATCAGTTTACCCCCCTTAAATGATGTTTTAAATACTATACTGTCATTAGTACACATTTGTTTTACCTTCATCCATTCCGTTTTGGTTAAATTGTATTCTTTACCCATGCCTTCAAAGTCATACATTTCTTTTTCTAATATCAAATTAAAGGCATTGAAAAAACGCTGTATATAATCATTTTTGAATGGAGGCATAAAAGTACTTTTTGTTACTATTTTAGTTGTATCAAACAAAATATACACATTACTCTCAGTTCCAGAATCACAGGAATAAAAACTGTCATTATTGCTTGAATCAGTTTCCATTCCTGGCACATTATCATTCTTACATCCATTATTATAAAAATAATCTTTTAAGTACATTTTACGTACTAACCTGAATATTTCCCCTTTCATTTCATACAATCTCGGCAATACTGTCAGTACAAATTTTAAACCTTTCTGTAAGACCGACAGTTCTACTTCATTAAAAACATAATCGGACAAATTCACAACATATTGTACTGTGTTAACATTATCTACCTGTTTAATTTGTCCATTTGCTTCGTTTGTATCGACCCTGTCCCGGGTCTTGATAATTGTCCTGTCCCTGCCAGCCACGTTTCCTGGTTCCATTATGTTGACCATTGGAACCTCGAAATGTTCTCCGAAAGGACTCGGCATTATTAGGTCTCAGTAGATCTGGAAATTCTCAGTCTACCATCTCTTCTTCTTCCAATGAAGATGCCCTGCTCTCTCCAGATAAAAAACTCCTGTTCTTATGCTGCCCGGATGTATTCGTCTCCTTCTGAAAACTGATACTCCATCGTTTCGGTTGTTGATTGGATGAGAGCACAAAAGCTTTCTTCCGTTCATAGTCCCGAATATCTCTTTGAAGTTTGCTCTTTTTCCATTGATTAAATCCTTCTCATAGGATGAAAGTCCATCGTTGATGTTGGTTAAAAAAGATTCTAGTTCAGAATTAGATGTTATTTTAGTGATTTCTTCACACAATTTTTTTGTTTCTACTAATAATTTGTTTCTCTTAAAACTGTCTCTTTCTATTAATATTGATACCCATTCAGTACTACAGCGATGTGCTGCCACTATCCACCTCTCTTGGAATTTTAACTCTTGTTCGTCCGATAATTCAAATGGGGTGGAAGGGCTTTTTACTGCTCGAAGACCTCATGGTGTAATCTGTAACTCCTGATATTTTTGGAGACTATTAATACTGTAGAAAACAGAAGTCTCTTTAAAAATCAGTTTTTCTAATTGGGAGCAAAGTTCTTGTACTGCCGGTAATGAAGAAACTTCTGTTCTTTTGCCCACTGTGGCAAAAGGATTGGCAGTTATACATTGCCTGGAATCTTCCCATTTTTTTAGAACATTTAATGTTGTATTACATTGCAGTTCAGGTGTGGTATTATTTTGATAACTTGGCACAACTCCTTCATTCTCCCCCATAAGCTGTATATTAGAATGACCACTTGTTTGTCCATTTCTTTGAATAAATTCCATAACTGTATCTCGAAATATACGGGGAAAAGAACACAAAGATTCACTGGTCATATGTATATTATAAAACCACCAAAATAGTTCCTTAGAATCACACAACGAAGAAAAAAGACCAGTGAAAAGTTGTTCTTCCGTTCACCAAACATTATTTAATGCCACAATAAAATTCTCTTAGCGCCTCGGCCACAATCAGCCTTTACAGAGTAAAAACTTCTTCTCCTGAAACCTCTCATTTTATATGTTAACATCATTTCACTTCCTTCAATTAATCAATTACATTAAATTTACTAAAATTAAGCTCATACTTTTCTTAAAGTTAAAACAACATTAAACAAAGCTTAGCCAATTACATTCCTTATTCAAACCATTAGGTTGTAAAGTGTTATATTTAATAATAAAAATAGATTCTTTTTTCCTTAATAAATGTTTCAACATTTCTACATTTCCATACTGCTGTGAGACTTGTTCCAAAACTGTTACCTTCAAATTCTTAACATCTCCCAAATGTACCCTGTTAAAATGTTCCGCTATGGGACTTATAATCTTGTTCTTCTTAATATCTCTTATATGTTCCTTTATCCTTTCACCTAAACTCCTCTTAGTTTCACCTATATAATATTTTCTACATGAACAACCTATAGCATAGATTATCCCTCTGCTTATACAAGTATAAGTACCCTGAGTCTCAAATTTTTTTCCTTCTATTTTGTCAAAACTAGTTGTAATATAGTGACAAATGGAAAATTTTCCACACGGGAAAGTTCCTAATTCTGTCAAACGTTTTATAACTCTTTCCTTGGGTTTGGAATATCTGCTATGAACTAAAAAATCTTTTAGATTCCATCCTCTCTGAAACCAAATTCTCAATTCTATTTGAGAAAGTGAAGGAACTTCTTTCTTCACTTGTTTCCAGTACCCTCTAACTAATTCATTAAATCTACCTGAAAAAAGGGTATATTTAGAAACAAAAAACAAAAAAATTATTCAATGTCTCTTTTTTGTTACTATCATTTCTAATATTCTCCCCATATAGTTTTGGAGTCTTAACTCCTATATTGTCATAACTTTTAGCATAACTTCTCAACACTTCTTCCGGGCTGTAGCCCCTATTTACAAACAAAGCTGCAACTTTCCTAGCTTCATTGCGTGCTTCATTTCCATCACTGCACAATCTTTTTATTCTCAACAATTCTCCATAGGGAATGGAAGCTAATGTATGATTAGGATGACAGCTACTAGCATGTAAAATCCAATTAATCTGATCGAATTTCCTATGTATTTTGGTATGAATTTTTGTCCTCATCATACCTTTTAAAGTTATATCAAGAAAGTTAACTTCTAAACCTACCTGAATTCCATCAAACTGAATATCATATTCATTAGCATTAAGATATTGTACAAATGCCTGCACTTGGTTATTTCCCCCTTGACATATAAATACTAAATCATCTATAAACCTAAAGTACTTAATTACGTTTTTTCTAAAAAATGTGCTTCTATATATGTGCACATTTTCAACTAACCCCATAAACAAATTAGCATATACTGGGGCAAAAGCCACCCCCATTGCTGTACCCTTGTTTTGTCTATATAAACTACCATCAAATTCAAAGCTGTTATTCGTTAGACAAAAATATAATAGTTCTTTAATATAGTGTGTTTTGGGATTATCCCCTAGAAAATGCTGTATTGCCTCTAAACCATGACAATGTTGTATATTTGTATACAAACTTACTACATCTGCTATTATAAAATACATGTCCTCTGTCCATACTATTCCTTCTATTTTTTCCAAAAAATCAAAGGAATCTTTAATATACAATGGCAATTTTAGTACTTCTTTTAACAGGAATTCATGTAGAAAACAACTTAGGTTTTGGGTAAAATAACCTGTTGCTGACACTACTGGACGTCCTGGAGGTTGTGTTAAACTTTTGTGGATTTTAGGAATGCAAAAAAACTTTGCCACTGAGTTTTTCCTTATTTGTGAATTTATTTGTCACATCACTAACTGTATATCCCATTGTAGGATTGTTTCCTTGTCTTGAACATTCTGTGCTGCTTTTTTTCCTAGTCCTGACACCAGTATTAGGCACTTTTTTATCCTGGGACCTGTGCACTCAGCTGTATTTTTTATTTTTTAGCCTACCTGCCTCCACCATATAAGCTCTGGCCCTCTTCAGTGTCATCTTGGTAAGATTTTGTGAAGACAGGGTCCACCACATGAAGCTACTCACCAAAACATAAGGATGAATTCAGCCCCAGCAATATCACTCTTGTTTTGTTGCTAAGTTCATCATCTCTTCATTTGAACTCTTCCAACATGGTCTTCTAGATAGTGGTCCCAGTCATCTGGCACCAATTGCTGCAACAGGTGCCATGGCAGGAGAAGGGACAGAGTATCCATACTTTCTGGAGAGACTCCACCCCTTTTGTGAGTCAGTCTTGTACCATGCACAAGAAGCAGCCACAATTGCAGAAGCAGTTACATTTTGGGTCTTTGGCAGAGACCAGTCTTCTTTCTGGAATAGAGATCTGCATACTTGAAAATTTTTCCAGTGATACCCCTCCTGGATCTGAGATCTTGAACTCCTGGTTCATATATCACTGCAGAGAGAAATCTACACACAACTCTCTCTCTGTATATCCACAGTACCACCTGTTCTCCTACAAAGAGCATGGATTATGTCCTGGACAAAGTGCTATTTACTATCTTTTACCTGCACAACCACATCATAGAGACAACCTCCACCTTCAGATACCTACGACTATGGCTTGATCAGTCACTAAATTTCCATTTACGACATGAACAAAGTGGCAGCCAAAATAAACTCCCTCCTCTTCTGGGCCAGAAAGATCTCCCCTTTTCTGTCTCAACCAACCAGAACAGCCATTGACAAAAGAGTTCTCTTTTCTCAACTTGAATATGGGCTCCCAATTTTTTGCTTTTGCCTCCAAGAAAAACACTGCCACAACCCACACTATCTCTAACAGCATTTGTCAATTCATTACAAAATAATAAAACAAAGAACTAATCTACTTTTAGGATCCCTCACTTTACAAACTATTCAAGTTTGACACAGTTACATCCCCTGTAGCTAGATTTCATGAAAGAAAAAAACAAAGCGCCACACCAACTGTTGTTATCCCTAACTCCTCAGCACTGTATATGCTTTCTCATCTGAGGCACCTTTTATTTAGCAGGCCTTCCTCACCGACCTTATGGAAATCAACACATTCCAAATCCACAATGCAGCTTAGAAGGCACTTTGTCATCCACGCTAAATACTCCTACTTCAACACAGGACATAGCGTCTATCTCCTTTTCTAGTCTCTTCACCTCTGTGAAGATTCACTGAAGATTGCCATACTTGTGGTCTGAGGAGAATTCAGAGCTATGCTAACAGTAGGTGTACACATGTATTCCAAAACCCATACACATACTCATGTGCCTAATTATAGCCTTTCTGTATAACTCAAGAGAGGAGGGTAAAGAGTGCAAACATTAAAAACTCAATAAATTGATGTCCTTCTGCAGGCACGTAGGCTGGTTGTTGTACTGGTGTTCAAGTCCCAAGTGCTTAAAAAACACTGTCTTAAAGCCAGGGACTTGATCAACTTCTAGCTCGTCTGGGTTGTTGCTTGTGCTCGAACCTGAATATGAGTTTGGACAAGCAGCCATGGGGAGGGAGCTGGATGGGGATTTTACAATTAGGGATTGAGAGGGTGATTTTAGGATTAGTCAGTGGGAAGAGAAAATTAAGTTTGGGAGCAAGAGATGAGCTTTATGGTTAGGAAGTAAACAGGGAATTTAGTTTAGGGAAGGCAATTGAAGCTTTAGAATTAGGAGGCAATTGGGGACTTTAGAACTGGGGGGAGTGAAGGCTAAGGGATCAAGCAGTTGGGTTGAGTACTGGGTGGGAGCTTTAGGTTCAGTGTTTAGGTTCTGGTAGGGTTACATAGTTTATAGAATTTGATGTTGGGAGAGCTATGTAGAAATGGGAGATCAGTTTAATGGGAGTTTCATTTTTGTGTAAGTGGCAACGAGCAGGTGCACCACAAGCTACTAGCATTCAATCACCTGCAGTAGACCCACTTAGACTACATGGCACGCATGATAGGATGGGGTGGTACAAACTGCACATACAGGATAAGAACTGCTAGGGTGTGCTGTGTGACATCAGTCCTGTGTATGGGCACATCAGAACTGTGACCCAGGTCAGGTAACAAATAAAGGATATGATTCACAGTGCCTGAAGCAAGGCATATAAAACATCCCAGCCAGGATAATGATGGGGGGGGGGGGTGGCCATCCTTTTAAGCATTTAAGAGAATATGAAGAGCCTGGACAATGGTGTAAGCAAACAGCAGTTTAGCATTAGTTAATTCAGGTTGCCATTTCCTGTTGCAATGGGTCAAGCAGTTTGGCAATATGCACATTTCTCATCATAGGCACTTCTACTTTCCAGCTGTAACCTGCTGACCCACAAAGTATGTATGAGTAAAGCATGTCTAATGCATGTGCATACTTTATCTAAATATCACAGGGGAATTACGCTCGTGTATGATATTCAGTTTACCATTGTGCTGTATCCCTTATGCATTTATAGCTCAGCAGTGATGGGCTACAGGTGGGCAAAGCACATATGGCTGATACCAGTACAGTAAATGGATGCTACAGTGGTGCCAGTATAGATGTGTCAGACTTAGTTGACCTAGTGGTACTGCCTGTGTCACTCCTGGGTGCAGGGCATCCAGTCACCCAGGATGACTGACAGCCATAGGTGTAGAGGTCACAGTGCATGTACAGGAATGATGAGTAGTATCTCCAGGTGGTAAGAGACCTCCCATGGATGAGATTCTCAGATGTAATCCCTGTATATGTCTCAGCAACATGTTTGGACATGTGCACTGCCTCAGTTGTGGGCATACTCACATGGGTGAACAACACAGGGGTATTCCATGCTGTTCTACTTCCCATATTGCCCCACATGTGTGGTCAGTGATCAGAATCATTCAACAGATGTGAAGTTCAGTTATCCATTCACAGACTGCCAGTTGGTAGGTGCATTGCTTGGTATCTGGGTGATGCCAGAGAACATTATCAGTTTCAGCAGCTTTGTCCTGACCTATAACTGATTCACTCCAATGGAGCTCAGGAGGTTTGCATTATAACTTCCAATGGGCGGAGTCTAAGCCTTTTGACAGAATCAAATTATGTCCTCACATTTCAAACAAATGTTCATATCTCTGGAACCATATGGGTTATGAAAGAAGTGTAAATGGCAAACTCGTAAGCACAAACTGTTTTTATAGTGATAGTATTCTTTAGGTTCTAGGCCTTAAACTGAATGCTATAAACACAGTTAACTATTACATTTGTAATCTTTTGTAAACAACTTATAGTATCACAGCAACCAGTCAAGTTACACACATACTGTCAGCAGTATTGTATTCATCTACCTAAGAGCTTTCATATGAGACTAAAGAGTTCTGTCTGTGTTACGTGGTTGTTGAGATATTTAGAAAAAAATTGAAAATTATATATATAGTAAGTAATAAAATAAAAAACAACAGTTATTTTCTATTTACCTGCACTAGGCAGAGGTCAAATATTAATGCAGTTGAGTTTGCCATTGTGGAAGCTTTAAGATGAAATCTTTTAAAACATTGTACATAGCATAATTTTGGAATTATTGATGCAAATATGAACAAGCAATATTTGATGCCTAGAGGTGTCAGTAGGAGTTAACTGCAGATGCACCTGTAGGCATCACTCAGATGTAATGAGATAAGGTAGATAAGGTAGTCACAATAAAACGAGTTTCCGAATGAGGGCTAGGATGGCACAATCTGTGTCTATTGCCACTTCCATGAAGAATGGTCCAAAGATGAGGAAGAGTCGGGATGTGTGATGGACATGGACAGACTCTATGCTGTTGAGACACTATGCACAGTCCATGAAATACAACAGTGTAACAAGATGTCATAGGTGTTAGCATTCCCTGCCATTGGCAGTGATGACTATAGGAGTCTAGCCCATGGACCTTCATCAGCCAACTCCAGATCAGTCCTCTAGTAGTACCATTTCCTTGTGACAAGTTCTGTTACCCTTACTGACAAGTCTAGAAAGCTACTACCCCCACTGCCAGTGACACAGTAGTATTACACTCTAATGATAATGTGTTCAACACAGTCACTTGTGCAAATGATGATGACTGTGACCCACAATACCCTCCAGCCCATATTCTAATTATGTGCTGCCTAATGCATAGAAGGCCTGTATCAGTCAATCAAATGTTGCTACTTTGACAGCACTGCCACTTATTTCATCTGACACCATGAAGCCAGGGACCTACTGTATGCACATCCCCCACTTCTTTATATATCTCTAGTTCTGCATCTGCTGCTCTATCTTGCATCACTGATGCACCATCCATGTTCTGCAGTTGCCCTTTGTGTTTCCACATATTCTTGCTGTGCTGCATGGCACAAACTTCAGCACTTTTGCTAGCTGTCTCATGGGTGTACAGCAATGCCCTTTAATATGAAGCAAGGTAGTAGAAGTCTGCCTTCAGCAGAGTGATCATATGTTTGATGACACTGCATATCTCTGCATGGACAGTTTTGTATGCCATTTCTGAAACTTTGTCAAGATGGAAGATAGGTATCATACTTCAAGGCTTTATGGCGTAGCCACCACCACCTGTAATACATAGCAGATAATTTTTTAGAGAGAGGAAGTTGGCTATATACACTTACTAACCAAATCACCTTAGAGAAAAATTACCTGTTTAAGACCATTCACAAAGATCAAGTGTAATCAGAATCATGTGAACTGTTAATGTGCCAAACAGCTATGTTTGTAACAATGTTTTGTGCAGTATATATTACCTAACAGGTCAGGGGGAATAATATCCCTTCTGTTTAACTTATCTCTTTGACTGTGGCCTTGGTGGGGCTTTTATTGTTATACATGTGAAATATATTCATACAATACCTCAGAAAAGTGAATGATGCTGAAAAAACTATGCATAGTAGCAGTTATCTCCTCTGCATTCCTGAGAAATCATACATGATCATCTACATGCAGAGGTATGTCAGCAAGGAAGTCATTCACTATTCCTGAGGTGGATATATGCAATATACCCAATACAATCCAAGTTGGGTGCTGAAAGGTCCTAATAGCTAACATAGTAACAGCTCCCCATACCTTTGTCCCCACTGGTATAGGCATACCTCTAAGGCCCCATGATTTAGCATGTGGATAATCCATATGAACCAGGGAATTCAAGATGCCTGGTCCAGTCTGAAATGGTCTACCACTTGCAGGTCAATAAGATTACTAAATGCAATGTTCTGCTGGTGAGGAAAATACACAACAGGGCTGACACTAGTGGCACCTGAAGCTGCTGACACACAAGTAGCACACTTGCCTTTGGTGCAGAAGACTGTGGGTTCTTTTCCTACTCCAGGTAGATGGATTGCTGGCAATGCAGAGCAGTATAAGGATGCTGCTCTTGTGAGTGTGTCACCCTTTGGATGGGATATTAAAACAAGGCCCAATCACCCTGAGTTGATGGTAACTCAGATGGATGTAAAAGACCCCACAATACCTAGCACAAAGAGTAGTTTTTTTATTTATATACAAAAATAAATCTTATTTACAACATATTTACATATTTACAAATATACAAAAATATAGATATACAAATCTATTTACACATATTCATAATTACCTTTACAATCATACTAAATTTTCATCCCTATTACACTCCCACTCCTTTTTCCATAACCACCATCTGATTTTACTTAATCTTCTTTTTCTTCTTTCAGATGTTAATATTATTGCTAAAATCCATTTGCTATTAAACATAATTTTGTTTATTCTTTCATTCCATATAACCCATGTACACATAAAATAACTTTTTATCTATTCTCTTAACATATTCTTTACTTCTGTTCGTATAATATCCATATTTAACCATACCCATGTTTGTTATTTTATCCACTTATTTTATGCCTTCAAAAATCGTTACATAGTTTTCTCCATAACTTTTTTACTCTTTTACATTTCAGAAACACATGTTCCATAGTTTTTTTGTCTTGACAATGTAAACATATTCAACCACTTTTTTTTTATATGGCACATTTCCTTTTGCTGGCAATTTATCTATTACCAGTCTACACAAAAACGTGATATTCTACTTCTGATTACACCATTTTCTTCTTATTTTTATAGCTTTACTTTTTTCATCTGTTATATTTTCTCATGGTTTTACATAGTAATGTGTTATCATTACATTCTTATACCATACTTTTCCATTTGTTTCTAAATCATCAATTTTTATTTTCCACAAAATACTTTTTCTTGATAGCATTTTATTTCTTAATTTATGCACTTTTTTTCTCTTTTACTGTTTTGACCATACCTCATAATTTAACATACTTATACTTATACAATTGTACTACTATTCTCTCATTGTTTTCATTTATCAACTTTAACATTTTGTACAAATATAATAAGGCAGCATATACTACTGGGTTAATTAAACCTAAACCCCTTTCCTCTTTATTTACATATAAAACTCCTCTTTTTACTGGGTTTAATCTGGCACCCCATATAAATGAAAAATTATCTGTAATAATTTCTTTTCAAATACTGTTGACAACATAAATATGCTTACTAAGCATGCCATTTTCCCATCAGTACTGAATTCATAAAATCAGCTTTTTTATGAATGATAATTTATATGCTCTCCAGAAAAGACAGGTTTATTTTATTTCTTCTACTGTTTTTCCCATTGAATTCTGCTTACATCTTTATTTCCAAATTTTATACCTAACACAGAAATTTTATTTATTGTAAAATATATACCCCCATCTTTACTACATCATCTAAACCTTTACTTTTATCTTTATTTAAAACCATTCCTTAGATATTTATTTGTGCAAATTATTGCTTGTTTTGTCCAAATTTGTTTTGCAATTATTTAAATGTCTTCTGCACATGTTAATTTAACTGGAATTCTTAACCTTCTTGGTGTAATATACCCTGCCTCCTTATTTTTAAATTTATTTCACATGCTTTCGTATTTATAACTAATGCAAAGAGCATAGAACTCATTGGGCATCCCTGTCTTAAACTACTTTTCATATATAACTCTTGATGTGACCAGCCATTTACAAGTATTTTTACTTTACTTTTACTACATAATGACATGCATAATTTCCTAACTTTCTCATTTATATTTTTTCCTTATTGCCCATAATTGCCCATAAGATTTCATGTCCAATTGTAAAACATGTCTTATTAAGTTCTTCTATCACAATTGCTGCTTCTTCTTTTCTATTCACAATATCATCCACAATTTCTCTATCATTAATAGTTCTTGACAACCCTTCCACTGTACACTATATATACTATCTTCCATAATATTTTCAATTTTAGTTTCAAATTTCTTTTGTATTGTTTTCATAAAAATCTTATAATCATTATTATTCAATTCTACCAGTCTTCAGGTTTTTAATGTTCTTCTATCTTCCTCTTTCCATATGAATTTAAATATTATACTACATAATTCTTTATACATAAAATGTTAATTAAACAATTCATTCAAAATCTTAATATATATTTATTTTATTTTTTATTTTACATTTGTTTACTGGGAGAGTCCGACTGGGCATAAAACCCTTTTTCAGCAGAGGCCTGGGGCGAAAAGCTCCATTGTTAGTAAACTATTTTGTTAGTGGAAAGAAAATCGTATAATACAATAAAGAAAAAAATAGTAACAGACATTCATAACAGTAAAAAGACTAGAACAGAATAAATTGGTCAAGTGGGAGACAAGACCAATAATCTTGTATAACTATGCTTCTAGAAGACAGTTCTTACAGTAGTATCAGGTAGTGGCACTGTATACAATAAGCGTGCAATTACGATACTTAGTCTTATATACATGTAGCATAGCAAACTGAAGACTTAAAATCTGATAGATATTAACAGTGAGAAGGAAAAAAAACAAGGTAGTCGTATGACTTATATTCAATGCTCATTACATATGTAATTAAAATTTTAAAATCAGCTAGTTCCATGGTTTGGGCTATCCATGCCCAGTACATGTACAAGTCCTGGAATACAGATATTGACATTTGATTACTGGGAAAGTCTGATCTGGTCAAAGCCCATTTTCAGTGGTGGTCCAGGAAAAAAATCTCCAAATAAATACCAAACATTTTAAGAAAAATAATTTTACAGTCTTCAAAAAATCAAATAAAAAACATTTGCCATTTTAATAATTAGGCATAATATAAAAATGGATACAAGGTATTTATATATCCATATCTAATCTCTCTCTCTCTCTCTCTATATATATATATATATATATATATAGGGTCGATGTCTGATGAACAAAAGTTCACTTACCCAAATTTCATTTACTTGAGATGACAACATCAAACATTCAATTCAATGAATTTTAATCTGGGAATAAAGGCAGTTGGGCAACATTTAAAAAAAAACACACCAAAGCATGTCAAACCCCCCCATGTGAGGGGCTTCCCCCACACCCCCCTAACTTAATATACTAACTCCAGGATTTCACTATAGTGGGGAAAAGGGCAGATTTCCCCATGTTGGCCAACTGCCTTTTTCCCGGAGTAAAATTCTGGCAATTTGAATGTTCATTGAATTAAAAGTTCTGCATTGTCATCTCAGGTAAGTGAAAAACGATTAAGTGAAAATTAGGTTGACGCAAGTAGACCCATATATATATATATATATATATATATATATATATATATATATATATATATTTATATATATGGGTTCAGTACACATTACCGAAAACCCATAATCCCGATGCCCAGAATACTGAGCCCACAATACCAAGCCCACAATACCTAATGCCCACAAGCCCGAGATTTCACAATACTGATGCCCACAATATCGAGTGCCCACAATCTCGCAATCCACGTCACAACAGCATTGACGAGCAGTTCATGTGATAAGCCAACACTAAACCACATTCCTATGTGCACAACAACACCCTGAAATGTCATACGATAGAAAACAGATAATGAAGACAAACCTACATCACCGTAACATCTAAACACCATCCCTTGACCCTAACATATTTTGCTGTAACACTGACGTAACATAACAACAGACCTGTACAGTGTAATAACATCACAAAATGCAAATGGATACTGGAACAACGGCATTATAACACCTTATATGCAGCTATAACATCTCACATTTTAAGTAGCCTTGCAATACATCTCACAAACTCTACGGTTGAATAATCAGCTTTATTGTCTAATAATCGTTGAAACTTTTCTTGTCTTTCTACAACACGCCTATGTTTAGGAGATGGTGGACATTCAGCTGCTAATTGCTAATGAAGGCTATCCACTCTATTCTGCTCTCTACTAAGGCATGTCATTAACACAGAAAGATCTGTAGCCCTATCTCCAAGTAAGCATTTCAACCGCCGGTGCCACGCCTCCACCGAGTTTTGGGTTCGTGGTAGAAAGAGTCTGTTCAACTCAGAAACATTCCAAAATGTCACAGGGAATAAGGGTGGTAACCTACTAATGGCAGTTGACCTAGTAGTAAACTTCCTTACCCTACCAAGTACATACCAGTCTGTAAAATACTTTATTATACCATGATCCCGCTGATTGGCCAGCGTGTTATACTAATGGAAAAAGGTTTCGCTATGTTAAATGGGTTTAACATAGGAGACAGCGAGATCTCCGTTGCTTATTTTAAGCTGTCTCGCCATGTTAAACCCATTCAGTGTTCGGAGAAAGCAACGGAGATGTCCGTTGCTTATTTTGTCTCGCTATGTTAAACTCATTTAACATAGCGAAACATAAAAAAGCAACAGAGGTCTTACTTTCTCCGTTGCTTTGCCACAACTCTGATGTACTGCGCAGTACATCACAACTGCCACGGATGCCAGACATCTGCGGAAGGGCAGTAAACAGGCATTATACTATGCCATTATTTAAGAAAAGTAATAGTTTCTTTTCTTAAATAATGTCAGTTTGGTCTGCTATATTAATTCTCTACCCTCTTCAAGAAATGACCCCTTCAACTCAGTGAACGTTGGTATTACTTCCGACTCATCAAGGAATGCAAGTCCAACCAAAGACTTAACAGATAACTGGAACCCATGGCATCTGTTGTAAAGTGATCCTAACCCTAGCTGTTGCACTTTTCGCCACACATTCATGCCGAAGTGAAAAAGGCAACCCTTGGCAGTAACATCAGTGAAGTTAAGCCTAATACTTTTAATGGCTGCAACCTCATAATCACACAAGATATATTGTAATGACAGGTTTAATTCCTGGTAAACAAACAAATGTAAAACACAGTGCCACAACATATTATACGCACGGAGTGACCTTTTGGACATCAGAGCGTAAATAAGCAGGACAGATTTACTATAGCCACAAAACTTAACTATGCCATGAATACTGTATAATTGGTGACATATAGCACCCTTACAGAAGTACGTTCCATCCATCATCCAAATTGTTGCTGCACTTAGATCATTTAGATTGTTAACTGTACTAAACACGATGACATGTGTACCTGAGCCTATGTCACTAGCCTGTTTGACAACAAATTCACCGGGTTGTAAGAGGAATTTACTTACATCTAGTGTCTCCAGTGTCAAATTAGGTATGTGAACCACACCTGCAATCTTACACCTAACTCGCCGTATTTGTTGAAGCATTGCCTTCCTATTTGGAAGGCTTGGAACACAAGCTAGCGAGGTGGATGCTACTGCATCCTCCACTAGTAAACAGGGAGTATCCCTGGATATAGCAGCCTTGTCACGGAGTGATCCACAAACGCTGTAGCATTCTACTTCGAACAGATCACCTGCATGATTATGAGGCATAGATTTCTTCAGCAATTCACCCTCAGAGAGTGAATCAGTGACCGTTTGATCCTTGCATGTGTTGCTTCTTTTAAATTTATGACACCAGTAATGGTTGCTATAAGTCTTGCATTCTAAGTGATAAACATACCCATCTATAATGAGCACCTCCTTACATTTTTGTGATCTGAGGCATGGATAAAGCACACCAACACTACCAGGCACATCATAGGCTGGGTTTGCCATCCCTGCAACGTCAGCCGTTGAACAGCTTACATTCTGTTACACCCACTTTTATACTTCCAGGTCTGTTGACGTGTAAATAACATTGTTACTATATCTGCTAGTGCACTATTTTCCTGACTTACTAACTTTTACTAAATTACAGACGACATATGTATGGTACTGTTATACTTCAGCAGTTGTAGTCAGTATTTCACCATTACGGTATTGTGGGTGTTGGTATTATGAAATGTCAGGTTTATGGGCATTAGGTATTGTGGGCTCGGTATTCTGGGCGTCGGTATTCTGGGGTTTTGGTAATGGGTAGTGAACCCATATATATATATATATATATATATATATATATATATATATATATATATATATATATATATAGGGTCTACTTCATATGACCTAAATTTCATTTGACTGAAATTCATTTTTTTTTTGACAATCCCCTTAAATTTTTATACATTTCATACCCTATTCCATCTAGGCTTGCAGTCAAATCTATATTTACTTGTCCTAATATTTTATCTTGCTCATTTAAAGAAATGTTTTTTTTCCAACTCTTTATTCTCCTTTTCTATTAACTCTTTTCCTTTCCATGTTTTTTTCACTATCTTCTTTTTTTACTTTAAACATTTCTTGTACATATTGTACTATACCATACTATTGATGGGTGGTGTAATGGTGCAGGGGTTAGCATCATCGCCTTATAGCAAGAGTTTTTCCTTTTTATTCTTAGCTGGGATTCCTTCTGTGTGGATTCTGCATGTTCTCCCTGCTTTTGTGTGGGTTTCCACTGGGTGCTCTGGTTTCTTCTCACATTCCAAAGACATGCATCTGGAGCGTTTCTCCCTGGGCTTTCACTGAAAATAGGCTCTGTCCTAGCTGGCCTTTCCTGATATGTAAATGTTAAATAAATAAATATTAATATTTTCCTGAGCACCTTCTATTTATCCCTTTACCTTTTTTTTCTCATTACACTACTGTCTTCCTTTGCTAATCTGTTTGCTTATATAACATTCATTTTATTTCCTTAATTTCTTTCATATAATACTTTTTCTTTGTCAAAGTACTTTCTATAATAATGTTGTTAATTTTCAAATGCATTAGTGTATGCTCTTTTATATTTTTCTCTACTCATATTGCCACTGTGCAACACTTTTTTTTTCTTAAATATCATCCATTAAGACCATTTTTTATAAAAAGTTCTCAAAGTAATATGATCTTTCCAAAGTTATGTACAAATCTCTTTCCTTCTTCATTCCATGCTTTCTCATTAATCCTTTTTATTCCTTCGCCTATTTTTATAGAGTCCTGTTTTCTTTTATCTCTAGCTATACTGCAAGTTAATCAGAAAATCCAGTTTTAATTACCTCCCCTTTTCCTATAATTAAACCTTCTAATACTGTAAAACAATCTATTTCAGTTCAATGCATGCCCCCTTTTGCAAGTCAATGAATTTTTGTCCCAAAGTTTTAACTTACCACATCTTATAACATCTAACACTTTGTCTTATATCATTTCCTTTCTTTTTACGCTTACCTCTTAAATCACAATTAAAGTCTCCTATTACTATAGTATTCATATTTATTACTGCATAGTCTAAAATCTGATAAAACAAACTTCCTCTTTCTTTGAAGTTTATATAAGCATATAATGTTAGAATTCTATATACTTGTTTTTCCGTTTTAAATATTCAGTGGTCAGTCTTCCCATTTTTGCTAAAGTTACATCTAATATCTTTACTGTATTTCCACAGAATATAGCTATTTCCAAACATACTTCATTACCTAAATTCTCTGTTTGCAATCTTTCTTTATATGTTAAAAATCTTGTGTTTTCTAATATAATTACATCTGCATCACATGTATTACACCATTTCAAAATACTTTTCTTCTTACTATAGTCACACTTACAGAAGCACGCTAAATGTTTGTTTTTGTCTTTTCCTTAGATTCATGGTTTCATAAGTTCACAGTGAATTGCTAGCAAGCTTTATTAATAGATTGTTCTAAGCCTGATCCATTTCCTTCCCAGAGGTGAGAATCAAACACTATACACTGTGTTTTTGAGTCAAACACCTTAACCATTGTGTCACCCCCCCAAGACATTAGCTGTATATATTCGTTTTCACCCATTTCCTTTCTTTTTTATTTGGTACTTATCCCTTTATTTTTTTCTCTTTTACCGTTTCAGCAATAGAATTCTTTATCCAAATTTATGTCTTCTTCATTACTTATTTCTGAACCTCCTTCTATGTCCTCTTTGTTTTTCTCATCTAGTTTTTTTTTATTTCCACTACCTATAAAATTTCTTCTCTGCTTATTTTCTTCTTTATTTTCTTTTTTCCTTATTCTTACTTTCATTATTTCAATCCATCCATAACTGCCCAATTTTGTTACATTTATGGCATTTCAATTCATATTTTTGCATCATGTCCCATTTCCCCACAAATATAACATTTTCTTTCATCATAGCTACATATCAAATATCGTTCTTTTTGAAAAAAAAAAAACATATTTTGGGTTGTCTCCAGGATATAATACCCCCACTCCCCTCCACATTTATAATGCTGGTATATGTATAATTGTTTTTCACTTTCTGCTTTTAACACAATATAATCTGAGACACCAGTCACAAAAGTTTGCAATGTCCAATACTTCTTTAGATAAAGTTTTCAAATATCCTTTCAAAGTCTCTCTTACTTCCTCTGTTCAGAATTGTACATGGTGTTTTTGTTTCCTTGTTGACACTTTTATAACATATAGATTCCATGGGTTACAGGTCCATTGAAAAAGTAGTCAGAAATATAATGTCACAAATTTTTTCTTTGTTGATAAGTATAAATGCTCTTACCTTATGTGTTTTTACACACAAAGGAAATATTAAATTGCCCTACACTTCATACCTCTCCATTTCTTTGCCTTCTTTATTTTGAATCCTTACCATGTACTTCCATTTTTCATGTTCTTCTGCCTTCTTTTCTGCTACTCCCCTATCACCTTATTTTATTTTATCTGCATATGTTTTCTTTCACATCTCAAAACTATTCTTCAGGATTGTCTCTGGATCTTCCTTTTGTCTATTCTCAATAATGGCCTCCCAGGGAATATATCCTTCACTTTCTAGTTTACTTTGCACCACCATTTCTTTAAGTAAATCATCGCTCAACCCTCTTGACTGGAAGGTTGTAATTATATATCCATCATTTACTGACTCATCTCCATCAAACAGGTGTCTTTGAAACATTCCCTCAGAATTCTGCATACATTCTCTGGTCTCAATATTTGCTTTATCCTTCATTTCTTTCACTACTCCATTATCTTCTTCTCCATCTGCCTCCTTGTTACTCCGGGCTGCCTCTCCACCTGGAACAGAAACAAGAAGTTTTCCTCCAGTATGGTTTCCACTAACAATAATAATTAGTAGGAGTTCTTTATTGATTATAACAAATTATACACAGTATTTACATTAAAAACACTATATACATTATATACATTATTTACAATTGCTTACATCTGAAATTCCAACATCATACAACTTCATATATTTCAGTTACTTCCACCACTTTTTTTCCAAAACCCAAAACATATCTTTTTCAAAATTTCAGCAAATCCCTTTTCTCATTATACTTTATCTCATTTAATCTTTCATACCATATGACCCACAAAACATAAAATAACTTCTTATCAATTTCTTTCACTTTGTTTTTTGTTACCATAGTATCTATACTCTATCATATTCATGTTTACATCTTTCACAATTTTAGAATCATTCAATGCATAAATTTCATATAATTTTTCTTACAATACTTTCCCTCTTGCACAATTCAAGAAAATATGTTCAATTGTCTCAGTCTCTCCACAATGGTTACATACTCTCTGCTGAATCCTTTTATAAGGCATATTGGCCTTAATAAGCAGTTTACTTATCATCAACCGCCACATAAAATCTTTACATTCATACAACATTAGCTCCATATACGCCTTTTTTAATTGCATTTTTTTTTCGCTATATAAGTTTTTCCAAGGATAGATATAGTATCATTCCCTCATAACACTTATACCAATCTTTTCTGTTATTTTATACATTTCATAATTTTAATTGCTATAATAATATGGGTGGCCACGGTGGTGCAGTGGTTAGCATTGTCACCTCACAGCAAGAGGTTCTCTGGTTCGATCCTCGGCTGGGGTGCCTTCTGTGTGGAGTCTGCATGTCCTCCCTGTGGTCATTTGGGTTTCCTCCGGGTGCTCCAGTTTTCTCCCACATCCCAAAGACATGCTGCAAGTGGATTGGACACTCTACATTGGCCCAAGGTGTGAGTGTATGTGTGTGTGTGTGTGTGTGTGCTTTCTGTGGAAGGTTGGGCACCGGGCTGGTAACTCGACACTGTAAAACTCCACTGCCAATCATGAGCGACCCCTAACCGGGAAAAGCCGAAAGAAGAAGAATTGCTATAATAATACCTTGCTTTGATATTCTTTAATCTCATTACTAACATTGTTCTTCCATCTCTTTCCATATCCTAAACTTTACCAAGAATCTTTATACTTAATTTTCAATACATCATCTATTATACTCAAATCTGATTCTTTTATTCAATATATCATCTATTATACAGACATCCAAGCAACCTCCGCCCCCCATACTTCACAAAACCAGTGTGCCACACAATCACAGCCCTTAAGGCAAAATAACATACCCAACACACTAGTAATAGGTGACTCTATAGTCAGGCACACTGACGTCCCACTCACTAGGCTGAATAAGGAGAAGGTTACTGTTAGCTGCCTGTCGGGTACCAGGATCCACCACATAACACAAGCACTCACGTCACTCCAGAACAAGTACAAATATGACTCTGTCATTGTCCATGTTGGTGTGAAGAACCTGAGCCATACCTCCCTGGACTACATGAAAAGAGACATGGAGAAGCTCTCTGATCATGTAGCCCAGGCTGGTATGACCCTGACCCTGAGTAGTATCCTGCCTTCAACAAGAATGATACCACAATATAGAGAAAACATTATCAATTTCAACAACTGGCTTAGCTTCTGGTGTCATTCAAAGGGGATGCAGTGTCTGTAAGCCTGGGATGACATGCTCGACAAACCACGCTGCTTTGCTAGAGATGGCCTTCACCTGTCACCCTTAGGCTTTCGAATACTGGCCAAGGCTCTTGCCACCCCATAGTGCCTTTTTTAGGCAAGGCTCAAAAGACAAACCCAGTGCCATAAATAGCACATATAACAAAAAACTGAGGGTAATGCTACTCAATGCCAGAAGTCTAAACTTCAAAATGCATGCACTCGAGGCACTCCTCAGTATGGAGAAAATCGATATATGTGCAGTAACAGAAACCTAGTTTAAGGCTCCAGAGAGCACCCCAGCACTACCAGGCTACAAGGCATACCATACATTTCGGCCACAAAACCCGAACTGAAATACAAAATGTGTGGGAGTATCCATATTCATCAAGGATACCCACACCTCCAGGTTAGTGGCACAGCACGATGCTTCAGAGATCATCCATATGCAACTAACAATGGGAAAAACTGCTATTCAAATTATAGCTTGCTACAGATCACCCACCATGTCCCAGGACACCCACTCCGCATTCCTGGAAATACTGGGAAACATAAAGGTCCTACTAAACACCCCGAAGTTGGATGATTTCAATTATACCCAAACATTAACTGGGAGAACCACTGAAGTACAAACTCCCTTGCCAAACATTTCCTAGAATTTATAACCTCAAATGCCCTGGATCAACTGGTCAACACCCCCACCAGAGGTGATAACATATTGGACCTGGTCATCACCAACATGGGCGACCAGTGTTCCACACTGGAGGTCAACCCCTTGCTTATTAGATTTGACCATAAACTAATCACTCTGGATATTCACATTCCGCCACCACCCCCGGTCAAAGAAACCACCGTGAAAAACTTTTCAAAAGCAAACTTCACATTAATTAAGACTGAAGTGGGAAGTTTCAATGCCCCCATGCTAAAGGATAATGCTGTCCAAGCTGCAAAATCCTTTACTAATGCACTCTATGGGCACCTACAAAAATGCATGGATCGTGCTATCCCAACCAATACCAAGACTCACTCCTCCAAGAAAAGGAAACCAGTCTGGTGGATCCTTGCCATAAACAAGCTATACAATAGAAGGAGGAAACTAGTACAGAAAATAGTAAAATCCCAAGAAGGGAAGACATCCCTGATCAGTATCAGCAAGAAACTGTTCCCTCATAAAATCACCCAAGGCTAGCTTTGAAAGAAAAATTGCCATGGGCTCCAAATATAACCACAAGGCATTCTTTAGCTAATTCAAGAATCTAAGTGGCAATTCTCAGATCTGCTCGGAGTTAGTGCAGAATGGCACAAAATACACTGAACCGACCGATATAGCCAACATCCTGGCAGGCAGGTTCAGTGCAAACTTCACCCACCTCTCACCTCCAAAAGGGCCCATAACTATACCAGAAGAATGTAGTGCCCCTGAAATCACAGACACTCAGGTTAAAACAGCCCTCTCCAAAGCCAAAAACACAGCATCAATGGGACCGGACGATGTCCCAGGCTGCGTTCTACACGAGCTCAAAGATGAACTAACCCCTCACCTAAACACACTGTTTAAACTCAGCCTCTTCACAGGCTACATGCCCACAGAGTGGCGTATAGCAATGGTTATTCCACTCCACAAAGGTGGAGCCAAAATGGACCACAGGAACTATTGCCCTATAAGCCTGACTAGCTTGGACTGCAAAGCTGTGGAGTGAATCATCATGGATCTCATTAATAGAGACATTGGAAACCTCCAAACACTGGACCCTACCCAGTTTGGCTTTGTTAAGGGCAAATCATGCCTCCTAAACCTGGTGGACTTCTTTGAGACAGTTACCAAGGCTATAAATGAGGGGAAAGGTGGTTCACACAGCCTACCTAGACCTTGCAAAGGCCTTTGACACCATTCCTTACTCAGGTATTATAGACAAGCTCACCAGGTTGAACATAAACCCCTGCGTCACGAGATGGGTTGCCAACTGGCTCATGGACAGAACCCACATGGTAAGAGTTGCGGGAGCTAGGTCTGACTCTAAACTGGTTACAAGTGGTGTTCCCCAGGGCTCAGTCCTAGGACCCCTCCTGTTCAGCATATACTTCTCAGAGGTACTGGCAAGCAGAGGAGGACTATGGCTGACCAGGTTCACAGATGACTGCAAACTAGGGGCTATAACTGACTCTCCGGCTGACACAGGCATCCTCCAAAAGGGTCTCACTGAGACAGATACCTGGTGTCAAAACCATGACCTCAAGCTAAATGCAAAACAAAGTACCCACAAACTACCACATAGTTGGTAGCTCCCTAAATACAGAAGACATAATAAGGGATCTGGGGACCCAAGTAGATAGTAACCTCTCCTTTGATAATCACATTGCCAAAGTGGTTAGAAAATCCTTCTATGTGGCCCACCTAATCACAAAAGGGTTTGCATCTAGATCGAAAGATGTCATTGGGCCCCCTCTATGCATCACTCATCAGACCCATCATAGAGTACAATGCCCCATTTAGGATGTACCTTGCAAGACACCTGCAACAACTGGAAAGACCACAGAAGTACCTCACCAAGAGGATCACTGGCCTCAAGCAGATGCCCTATGCAGCTGACTGAAGAAACTCCAGCTGTACTCGGTTGCATACCGCCTACTCAGAGGTGATCTCTGCCTGACATACAAGCCCATGTCCAACACAGAATTGATGGACATGCTCCACCTAAAGAAAACCATATCCCCTCGAGCCACATGCTCCAGGGATCTAAACCTCACCACAACAATAAATAGGACGTGCTGGAGGGATAGAGTTCAGCTCTGAGCCCACTGCTGTTAATACTGGTGGGGGTTATATCTCCAAATAGGTTGGAGGGGACATTTCCACGAAGTTGCTGTATGCAAACAATGTGGCATTGCAGTCAGACTCTGTACAAGAACTTCAGCAAATGATAGAAGAATGGAATGCAAAACTAAAGGTATGTGCAATAAAACTGAGTACAGATAAAACAATTATAATGAGAGCAAATGGGGGAAATCAGAAATAGATGAAAACTGAGTCAAAACCAAAAATACTGGAGTAGGTTAATAGCTTCAAGTATTAGGAAGAGGTGGTTGAAGAGAAAGGAAGTGTAAAATAGTTTTTCAAAGCCAGAATCAGAGGGGTTGCAGCGAACTGGCACAGAGTACTAGGGGTAGTCTGTGACAATGCCAAGGAAACTGAAAAGTAAGGTGCACAAAACAGTGGTGCAACCAATACTATTGTATGTCACAGAAACCTAGACAGTGAAGCAGGGCAGTTGAAGAAGCTAGAGATGATGGACATGAAGTACCTGATATGGGTGGTAGGATGCACACTGTGGGACAGAGTAAGAAATGAGGACATCAGGGCAGAAAGCCAACTAGCTCCAGTTGAGAAAAAGGTCAAAGAGAACAAATATTGGTAGTTTGGGACCATGTGCCAGAAAGCAAAAGACAATCTATTGAAGAAGATTTGAGACAGATAGGAATATGGCAAGAAGAAATGATGGCATCCAGCAAAGAGATGGATAGGTTGTGTGTGAGAAAACCTGTAATAGGCATGACTTTTGAAGATGGTAAGATAGTGGCAATGAATCAAGAAATGATGACAGTTGATGTGACACCCCCACTCCATGTAGACAATGGGAAAAGGGGGGTAGATGATGATGATGTTTGTCATCCTGTGTTCTCTACAGTTGTGGATTTACCCAGTGCAGCTGTCAAATACACCTAATTTCATATGTTTCCTTGGCATCATTGTTATTGCTAATTAAATAACTTTTCCTAATGAGAGGTCTCCTCCACCCATTTCTTCCAGACTTCTGAGGCCCAGTCAGTTATTGCTCCAATGCTATCTTAAGTATATCCTGTAGGATTACTAGTGTATTTTAATGGGAATTATAGTAACTTCACTCCTTGGCCACACTCATTAATACATTTTTAAGTCATACATTTTCTAGGTGAAATAAACCAACTGCAGTGTATAGGACTTTATTATTATTGCTGCATATGTAGTACTTGAGATGAACCTATAAGTAGAGTAAATATTAACACAAGTGTTTTTAGTATGTAGGGCTTCCTTGGATACACACACACACACACACACACACACACACACACACACACACACACACACACACACACACACACACACACGCACACACACACGCACACGCACACACACACACACACACACACACACACACACACACACACACACACACACAGAGCTAAATTTATCAGAAGTCAAACAATAACAGGTCCCCATGGTATTAATTCTGAAAGATTGATAAACTCTTATCTACATATTTGAGAATTAATGTTGGAGACAGCTTCTTCAAGCATACAGTGCATTCTTGTGACATGTATCTGGGTTAATGTGGGGAAGCAGATCTTTGCAAAGTTGAATCTGTAACTAATTTTAGGCCGCCAGCTAATGTTGCAATACCTTCTCTCATTACACCAAATGGATTCAGAAGGTACTTGGTTTAAATAAAACAATTCCTGCTGTAATCCAAACCTAGTAGATCCCATAACCTTAAATGCCCTCTGAACAACAGTAGTGATGACGTATAACACATCTCTCTTTACTTCCCTCCTTATATCTGTTCCTCAATCTACCCTCCATCACAGCATTCTTAACCCTTTTAGCTCTTTTTAGTTATTATATCGTCCTCTTACAGGCTGAGGTGCTTTGGCCAAAAATCTGCCTCCAGTCTAACCTTATATGTTGGAATGTCTAAATTATGATGTGTACTTACTGTCTAACCCTTTTGATGATACATAAAGTCATATTTATTACTGCTAGCTGCACTTTTGTACAATAGACACATTTGTTGATTGTTCGTATAGCATTTACTTTTTGAATCACATATGCAAGCTTTGTATGATCTGAAATGTATTCTTGCATTGGGTGTTATCCCCTGGTTAAACCCTCTGGTTAACAAGCAAACAAATGGATAAAGAAATGCATGTAAGAGATTGGCTTGAAGGCAACTAATGTAAGTTACACCTTCTGCATAATCCAATCATATAACACAGTAGCCTTCTGCATTAGCTACTGTGTCAGTAGTCATGTGCGTAACAGCAATCTGATCATAGTAACTGCCCTTCATTCTGTCATCAGAAAAAGAAGCTGGAGCAAGCATAATAAATCTCTGAACAGAAGACAAGTTGAGATGTTTACTAGATTCCAAGGAATTTTCCTGTATATAAATCATAAAACTTTCCTTAGTTAAAATGTCTGACCTACAAAAACTTCAAACCAATAATACTTTCTTTTTTGCACATTTCTCCTCCCACCAAAGTGTTTATGCACCTTTATTAGTACAAGTCATCTGGCAAATTGCCTTTCTTTCTTTCCTTCCTTCCAGCATTGTCTGATGAACTCCTGGATTTCAAAACTGCTGCACTGAAAAAAAAGTTCAATAGGTTATCAGTTCATTTGGGCAGAAACATATACAACAGAACTGAAAACAATTTTTATCTTGCTACATTGATTTTTTTTGTATCAGTAGAAGGTTAGTTATAAAAAGCATAGCAGTGCTTAAGTCAAAACCATATTATGATTTCCAACACAGACTTGCTTTTGTCATTATAATATGTACACAAAAGTGGATATGCATTGTCAGTTGACACAGAAATTAGTGCTTGCTGTCCCCAACATCCCAACACAGTAGTGCGTGCACAGGCTGCCCATACCGAAAAACAAGCACTACCTGAATTGAAATTGCCAGTTCTTTTTGGCACAGGAATAACTAGCTTCAAATTAACATCCATGTAAAGCAGACACTGAATGATCTACTCAAGGAAAAACAAGAAAAAAACTACATCCAGAATATGCCCCAGACACCATAGCTTCCACAATGGCCTAGTGTTCGAAGGTGAAAAAGTGAAATAAAAGAACCAGACCTAGAAGCCCCTAATCTACAGAAATAATGAGTACAGCAGACAGGTGAAGCATGTAGCACTTGTAGAACACCT